>NW_013952487.1:830295-840189 GCF_001266775.1 Austrofundulus limnaeus | reverse complement strand
CCGATTTAAAACCACTTACTGAAACGGCCTGGGTCGAATTTGAAAAAAATCGGATTTGTCTCGTTCAGACTGTCATAAAAAAATCGGATACGAGTCAGATGGGTCAAAGAAATCGGATTTGGGTCAGATTTGCCTGCAGTGTGAACGTAGCCTAAAACCRAGAGTCCAGACCGTCGTACGAAGCAAAGTGAAGGACAAGGCSYTGGTTAACCAGGCTTCCTGCTTACAGCAGACACCTCTCTGTACAACAACCAGGTGTTTTTAATTTGACCTTTTCTAAAACAGCTGCTTGATTGGGAGACGCTGCATTTAGATGAGTTAATCTTTGACCTGGAGCTCAGCAGGTTTACCATGGAGACAGGTMCGTTTACGACATGTAGAGACTGAGCCAAAGCGGCACGAAACTCATCCTAGAAAACAATCCTGGTTTTTATGCAGAAAATGTATTGATTCATTTTCTCTCTCAGATCTTCTGTTGACTTAAAGCTTTCTGAGTCTGAAAGCTTTGGTTCTGATGTGAGGCTGACTCTGGATGTCAGCAGCTCCTGCAGCAAACAGTCAGAGTTTCTGTTTTGTGTTTGTYTCATTCTAAGAACTGCGGCTCATACGGGCCGATTGTTTATCCTGCTAACAAACATTTGATTGGATCAATTCAACACGATGTAATGAATAATTTAAAATATAAGCTCTGATCATATAAACCTCTACACACACTGTGCTGAGGCAGGCTTTACTGCAGATTAGACTCAAACTAAAGCATCAGTATGGAGCTAGAAAACCCAACTATTTAATCACACACACACACAGACACACACAGACACACACAGGGAGCCTGGTTGGTTCAGATCATCTGTTCACAACTCTCCGGGTTCAGTGTTGTCTGCCAAACACGACATCTGCTGCTGCTTCTCATCGCTCCAATCTATGAAATTAAAATTGGGACTAAATCTGCCTGCAGCTCATCAGTGTGCACGGAGCTCGTGTCTGACACGACAGTGTTTGTTTCTGCCATGTCACTGTGATGCACACGTTTGTGCAGAAACCCACAGCTGCAGGGGTTGGGTTAACAGTTGGAAAGTTTACCTGGATCTGTGACCGTAATGAAGCACAGTGTTGAACAAACAGAAGAGGACCGCTCAGGTATGTTCCTCTCAGTTAAAATGATGAAAACACAGAAATGCTTTTCTCTGTGAGGGTCTTTACTTTGCTTTTAGACTCATCTTGAGAACAACAACCAAACACACCCAGCCTGTCATTATTTAGCACTTTGGCTTTGATTTTCAGCATCTAATGCAAACATCAGAGTTTATAAAAAACAACACAAACATTATGTTGTCACCAGGAGCTGGAAGAATTATTATCATTAAAAAGAGCACCAGTGAACATGAGCAGGTTCTGGAGGTGATTCAAAAACCTCTGTGGGCGGAGTTATGTTTTCCTGTCCTGCTTCTCATTGGAGCACGGTTCTGAGAAACAAGAGACGTTTCAGTTTTCATTTCACTTAAACATCTTCAAAATGGCTCTGAATCACAACATAATAAATGTGTCTGGATTACACATGTCTTATTCAGTGGTTTTAACTTCAACCTGCCAGTGGGATTACAGATGGAAATGAGCCACCTGGCTATAATCTCATGTTTTTACATGTATATGCTCATTAATACAGATCTTCCCATTTATTAAAACATCAGCCTGTTTTGAAAAAATGAGTCATTCCTAATCAGACTTTATTTTCTCTTGTTTTTCAGCCTTTCTGCAGAGACCTGAAGCTCCTAACCCCAAAACAACTGGGCTTAACGAGCTGAGGGCTGCTGATTGATTCATGTGTCATTTGGACCGAGTAATCCAGTTAGGCTCAGTGGGCCTGTGGTTCTGATTCCAGCTTCTGATCAATATAAAACCCACTGCTGTGTTAAATAAATAAGGAGCTGGCGCACAGCAAACAGCTTCATAAAGAAAGCTTCAAAACATTATTTTATTTGCCAGCAGATGTTATATTTTATGAGATATATNGTTAAATACAACTGAGGATGATTGGGAGTGGAAACACCTGTGTGATTACAGACTGTGGACAGGTGAGTGTGGCAGGCTGGAAAAACACTAAGAAGCTGCTGAGGATAACATGAAACAGGAAATGGAGAAAAACAACAGGAAATGAGAAAATAAGACACAAGATGACCAAACAATGAAACAGAAGAATTCTAACAAAATTAGACAGAAAAAGAAAGAATCATGCATTATTTAACTAAATCAAAAGGCTGGCGTGGCAGCATAAGGTCAAAACAAGAATTCAGGATCATAACAAGAAACTAACACTGACWATGGAGAACATGAAAAACAACAACAAAGCTCTGACACAGGCTGAGGACAGCAAAAAACAAGAAACACCTGGGAGAGAAACAAGAGGAACAGGTGAGAGTGGGCGGGGCTGGACCAAAGACAGGCAGGAGGGGGTAAATAATGACAGTACAGAAAATCCCACTGAGATCATAGGTCTCTTTTTCAAGGGCATGCTATTTATTTATTTATTTATTTATTTATTTATTTATTTATTTATTTATTTATTTATGACAGATATTAAAACTTTACACATGAGCTTACGGCAGAGAGAAAACTAGCATAAATGTTTTCAGACTGGCCTGTTTTATGGTAAGAAATAAATCTTTTCAGCCTGTGATGCTGTGTGGAGTTTTTTTTTTCTTTTATTATTTTATGACTCTGTAAACCTCAAGTGTTTTAATTGTATCACATAAATGTGTAAAGGGTTAAAAAATGATTGGATTACATGAAAAATGTGTTTAATAATGTGACAAAGTGCTGCTGTTTTCTAAGTTTTCACAGTGAAAAATGACATGTTCTGCTAATTGGTTGAGATATTTTGACAAAAAAAATCTTTCATGGAAAACTAACTGCGCTGTGGGGAACAGGCTGAGGCTCATTTTAATGCATCATATTTATGAAAATACAGTTTGTTTTTTTTTGGCACAAAAAGATGACTTTCCAGCTTCTTGATTTGAATGTTTTTGATCCTGAAAAGCTGAAGCGTGTGGGTGAAATTATGACTTTACAAACTGTGGGAGCTCAGCTGCCTCTTTCATTTTTCCTTCTAAGTTTAGACTCATAACCTTCCTCTGAAGTGTCGTCCTTCAGACTCCGTCTGTCCTCCTCATGTTGTGTGTTTTATGAGGGACTCACAACAAAGAGCTTTCTGTGAGGGCTTCAGGTGAGGAAGAGGAGAGCTGCAGTCAGTCATGTTTCATCCCTGAGGAAAGGCTCCGGCAGGGAGGAGAAACCTTCAATCTGCATCTTTGTTTTCTTATTTTAGAGGAGATGAAAACAAAGATTGTTCTTAAATGTTTGTTTTCTGTTATTTAAAAGAATTAACAGGTTAAAGTTCCGTTTTTAGAGTCTCTGATGAGTTTCTGCAGCCTGATGTGGAATTTCAGGAATGCTGTTATAAGAAGCTTCAGCTTGAAAGAGTTTGTTCATCAAATTAAGTTCAAGGTCGGTGATTTTCTTAAAGAGAGCCGAAGAACGACTGGAAGGCAGAACAAACAAAAACCAGTCGACCACTGAGGTTTGTCTGATGTTTAAAGTAACAAATAAAACTACTAAACTATTAATGTTAGGAAGGAAACAACTTGACTTGTTAACATTGAATTAGAAGAATTTATTATCATTTCCCCACATTTTGAGCTAAAATACAAACGGGGCGGAGCCAGAGGAGTGCCCCAGGTGCCAGCACTGGCACCCAGTTGGCCCCCCCAGGGGCCACCCCCAAATAACTGACAAGTGTGGGGAGCTTAGAAATTTTTTTTGCCCGATTGTTCTCTGATAGAATAGAATAGAAACAGCCTTTATTGTCCCGCATTGTGAAATTCATGTGTAATACTGTAGCAGCAACAGACACATACTGTACATYAATCCACAGAAACAGTTTATAGCTATGTGAAATTAGCAATAATAAAGATAGTAACAATTAAAAATAAACATAGATCAAAATAAGAATAAGAATTACTGTACCAGACTGTCAATATGAAATAAAATATAAACGAAAATAAAAGCAAGAATTAGAATTAGAATTAGAGTGCAGAAGATACAGGAAAAAACAGACATTCCTCTACATTTCAGCTGTTTGCTTAAAAGCTGAATTAGAGCTCTTTGTAATATTAGCATTAGCAGTTAGCTTAATTTGGCAAAGCTTTATTATCTTTCTATATGTATGGGTATGTGTATATATTTATATATGCCCTCCATGTATTTATCCATTTATTTTTCAGGTGAGTAGACAGATGTTGGGTGTGTGGTCCTGTGTTTTGTTGGTGTATATTTAATATATGTATGGGTATGTGTATATATTTATATATGCCCTCCATGTATTTATCCATTAATTTTTCAGGTGAGTAGACAGATGTTGGGTGTGTGGTCCTGTGTTTTCTTGGTGTATGTTTAATATACTTCTAATCTCTAATTCAATCTTTCTAATTACTTCTCTCTCTGTTTTTCTCTCTCTCTATTTCCTCTTCACTTAAAAAAAGAAAAAAGTCACTGATGATGAAGAAATAAATAAACTAATAATATTTGGTTTCGTTTTCTACTGAAGTGACAAAAAAAAGCATGGGCAGTCAGTATGCGATCTTTCTTAGCCACAACGAATTTCAACTCAACTGGTCTGAAATTGGCTGAATTATAGCATTTTACATTTAGCTGTGGTCGCCATTTTGAATTTTTGTTCGCGTTTAGAATTTGGTAAAGATTGTTTTTGGCTGCGTCTGTACTGATCCTCAGTTTTGTATGTATAAAAAAGGCTGAATAATAAATGGTTACAAGCATTCAGCATGTTTTTGCGTCACTCTTAGCTGATCACACACTTWCAGCTCAGTGTTTCTTAAAACAGCCGAACTAATTCCATTTGGAATTCGCTGTGGCGCCCATCTTGAATGTTCAAATCACATTTAAATAATCAGTGGTGGGCAGCACTAATCTAAAAATTAGTTCCACTAGCCGTAAAACACTAACTCAAATGTTTAGGTCCCCTAATTCTGAAGCACTAATGCACTGAAATTTTTAGTAAAAGCTAATTCTAAAGCACTAAAATAACCCAGTCAACCCATGAACATTCTTCAACGGACAACATGAGTCACATGTTGTCATGTTGCTTACTTAAAACTTAGCAGTAGCTGTGTTTCCATTGCAAATGTGCGCAAAACTGTCGATATTCTGTTAATGTCGAAAACAGTTTCGCAGCTGCGGTGTTTCCATTAAGTAAGAAATGCTATTAAAGTCATGCGTGAATACGTTTGTTCTCGTGATAAGTCATTACAAACATGGCGGCGATGGATGTAAACACATAGCATGTTGCTACCACGACACTAGCGCTCATCATCAGAGGAGACGTCGGCGTCTTTTATCGAGGCTTTCCAGAGACAAGYCCCTACTTGGGAGCGGCTACGTATGCTGCGTTTTTAGGAAATTGTAGTCGGTGAGATTACAACTTTTTTTACTACTTTTGTGATATTACTACTACTCCCACTTCCTGTTTCTTCTTTGTTGTCACTTTTTTGCCAGTAGAAACAGCCGGTTGTTGATCACGTGACTCCCACGATGCAAAAAAAGTGTTTCCATTGCAGTTTTGCGAAAAACACCAATTTCGAAACGGCCAAAATACCACCTCACCTTAACGCAAAAACATTTTGTCATAAAACRTAATTTTTTTCAAAACTGACGTGTTTCCATTGAGCAAATTTATTTTCGAAATTCTGATTTATGCATTTTCATGGTCAATGGAAACACATCTACTGACATCCCACAGCTGTATTTGGGTCCATATTGTCACCTGATGGATAAGTGACACACATGAATAAAATGATTGACAGCTTTCACCCTCAGCTGTTAAAATTAATGATCAATAACATTTATAGACCTCAGTTTGTGCTTCTAAATTTAGCCTATAAATTTAGCAAGTGCTAATCCACTAATAAATTCTAAAATTCGCAAAGCCCTAAAGCACTAATCAGGAAGTTAGTTCCCCTATTAGTGCTTTAGGGGAACTGTGCCCACCACTGTGAACAATAAAATGAATCTAACCACATTCTTGCTGCCAGTTTTCAAAGACAAAATAAAAAGATTTAATGATTTAGGATGTTTCTGAAGAGCAACACTAAAACATTGTGAAGTTTTTCCTCTCGTTTCAAATTGAATARTTCTCTGTTGAAACTATCAGTTCACACGTCACTCCTTTGTGATTTTAATCTGTTTTTTAATCAGATTGCATCATTTAGGAAAGAACTCTGTCTGATCTGCTTTTCGGCGGCTCGCAGGCAGATTATTGTTTGCATCATGTTTCATCCTCGGCAGAGGCATCAAAGCCACTTCCTGCAGAGATTTTTAGCGAAGGTCGCTYGCAGCCAGAGCTTCCATCAACCGACCCCAGCTTTGTTTCTCTCTTCTTTATTTTATATTTAACTTCCTGCTTAAAACAGCCTTTTGATTGTTTCACAGCTTTCATCATCGGGCTCACCTGTGACTGTGGGTTTTCTTTTTATTTCAGAATTATGTGGAAAATATCAGCAGATGAATTAAATCAGATGAATGAAACTCTGCGGGGTCATCGGCCTGCTCCTGTCTTAATGAGAAACTGTTGAAGTGATCCTGACTGGAGGATAAAGTTAAGATCAAAGTTCAAACACCTCATTTTTAAATTGTTTTCAGGATAAAACGTTTGTTAAAGGAAAACGCAGAATAAATCAACAGAGTCGGTTTTAAGGAGACTCTTCTGGCTGATCTGGAGCAAGGAGGGTTCCAGCATCAGTTGCCATGGGAACAGGGCGGTGAAGCTGGCGTTACCTTGGTGTCAGTTAAGATGGCCATCAAAGCTGAGTGATGCTATTGAATACAGAAATGGCAGTAAGTCAGACAGTTTTACAGATACTGAGCTAAACTCTGGTATGGTAGTAGCTGAGAGTCATCCTGAACTGACATCCTGGCCATTGATTCCCGTCTACCTTTTTTTAAAAGTTTTCACTTAATATGAAAATTGCATTAACATTAATGGTAAACTTTAAATTTGTTACTTGATACAACAAAATAAATAAATTTAAAAGATGAAAGATAATAATACTTGTTCTGCCCCTGAACTGGTGGTTAGTTAGATAGCACAGTATCAAAYTAAGCTGCTTTAAAGCAGCATTGATCATAAACTACGTCTCCCATGCATGTTRATTATACATGGGAATTCCCTGTGGGAAAATGGGAGAGTTCAAAATTTAGGACAGCAGCTACTCACCACAACTCTGTGAGTAAAACTCTGACTTTTCATTTTAATACTATTTGGTTTACCATATCATGGAAACGGCTCAACTGATCAACATGAAATTTGGCAGGAATACAGATATGTTCGACCTACACTGCACCAGCCAACGGTTTTACGATAGACCCCATAATTGAGGAGGGGGCTCCATCTAATAAAGGGGTGTCTGGACATAAAAAAAATGCTTATAACTGAAAAACTATTCAATAGGAGCTTCAGATTTTTTTGTTTGTTTGTTTAGCTCTGATGAAGGGCTGTCCATCTGGCCCACCAATGAGCACCCCCACCACCCAGACCCCCACCCAAAACATTAAATCTGTTCTGGTGAGTCCTGAGTTCTGGTGCATTGATGCTTTGCGTCCATGTGGGGGGGTCATACGCGGTATCTAGTTTAGTTCACATTTAGTCAGTTGTGTCTCTTGGAAGAGAGACGAAACGTTTCATTAAAGAAGAACCCGTCCAGAGGACCTATACAATTTTTTTTCCTTTTGTGTATGTAGTACTTTCCAGTGTTTATAAGAGGATGTGTTAAAACACTGTTTCTATGCAGGAAATACCAGGTAGAGCTCAGTTAGTGTTTGTTAGCGGTGCTCAGGAACAAGACAGGCTCTGTAGTATTTCGGGGTGAACAGTTGGAAGATTTCCTTATAAACGGATCAACTTGCCTATTTTTAGGAAAGTTCTGAGTTAACTTTCATTCTTTTTATGTTTTTAAAGTTCATTTAGAGTTTTCTCCAGCTGCTGGTTTGGGTTTTGGGGTTCAGTATTTCTTCATGAATCAGCTCCTCCTTGTTATTTACCTGAACATGCTGCAGACTCTAGTATACGGTTGCTGAGGGATGGAGGTAAAGTTTATTCTCCTTTCTTTTGTTCTCATATTCCCATCAGACTCTGCTGTCCTGATGGAAAGTTTGTGTCGAAGAAAATAACTAAAAAGTGCATCTGGTTGGAGGTCAGAGGTAAAACTGAGCTGATTCTCAGTGCGAGCAGCGATGCAGCGGTGTGGACTCCTAACAACAACTGTCCGTCTTTAAAACAACCTCATGATTTTTTTATCTGCCTGTAAACAGATCTGTTCAACATTTCATCTCCCTGCTTTCTCTTCGGTTTCACAATCCTCAGAGTTTCAGTTTGATTTTTCACGTTTTTATTTTATGATCCATTTCTTCCGGTTTTAAACGACCCAGAACCTTTTGTTGTGTTTGAGCCAGASTATTAAAGTTGATATTATACATTCCAGGTTGGATTAATCCCTCAGGGTCTTCGGCTGTTTTAGATTTTTTATTTAACTTCCACCTGGAAAAACAGCCTCAGATAGCAGCTCGAGTTCACCTCMGGCTGAAATGATACGGACCCTCCTGTAATTTAACATTAAAGGCCAGATTTTTCATTGAACCCCAGTTTTTAAGTTTTTTTAAAAGCTAAAAAGTCACTGAAGCGATAGTTCTTGTCTTGTTTCAGAGTCTCTTTTATTGAGGACAGGGTTTAAATGAGCTGTTTTTACAAGTAGCTGCAGCTGCCTGCGACCTGATTTACAGCTGAGAAAGAAAAAAACAACAAATCTCAGGTTCTGAGCTCGACGTGACGGCTGCTGTGACGAGGAGCKGAAAGAGAAATCAGGACAAAGTGAGCGAACAAGGAGGGATTTCTTCCAGACCTGCAGCATTAAATCTGTTTTCAGTTTCCTGACGTCTGTGACTCAAACCTCTGCGTGTGTTCCTTCTAGTCTCGCAGTAACTTTTGTTTGAAACATTTTTTTGCACTAAACAACTTGTTTTTCACCTGTCTGGTTCTTCAAACTTTTAATTTTTGTCAGCAAAAAGCAAAAAGGTGAAGTTTTTACTTCTTGTTATTAAAGTTGCCGTAAAATGTTAACATTTCACAAAAAAAAATATCTAAAACTGAGTGAGTTTGAAAGATGTGGAGCTAAGATTGGATGTGACTGAGACTCATTATGTGTCAGATTTGACCAAATTCAGTTATTTCTCAACATAAAATAATTTTAGTGTAAAGAATTGTTCTGAAAACTGATTAAGTTCTCAATCGAATATTCATTTTCAGAGCTAAAGAAAACTTCACTCTGAGTCACTTTGTGGTCTCGGAGGTCTAAATAAAAGACTACCAGCTTACGTGTCCTTACAATACCCATAGAAACCCTGGTCAAAGCCCCTGAGGGTGGTCCCTTTTACAGAATGCCTGAAATAATAAATATATTATGTTTACACTGCTGGAGCGAGGCACACATTCAATAGAGACTTATTGATTCTCTTACTGTTTAAAGTAAATTTAAGATTAAGATTTAAAATTGCATTTAAAATTCAGTTAATGAAGCACAAAATATCCAACATTAGTTTAAAGGGCCAATATTATGTGTTTCTCAGGCATATATTTATATACTGTACCATAATAAAGTATCTGTCACCTTTAGCTGTTATTAAAATGCTGCTTTAATGTTTAAATAGAAAATAAACTTGTCTTCTCATCACTTCCTCTTCTAAAACGCCTTGAAATTGGCCTCTGTCTCTTTTAGAACCACCTTCCGCTTCCGTTTTGCCCATTTCGGTGCTGGGGGTTGGGGCGTCGCG
>NW_013952487.1:826875-829647 GCF_001266775.1 Austrofundulus limnaeus | reverse complement strand
GTCTCTATTTTCTCTTCACTTAAAAAAAGTCACTGATGAAGAAATAAATAAACTAAATAAACTAAAATTTGGTTTCGTTTTCTACTGAAGTGACAAAAAATCCATTTAAAGCTTTTATAACGGTTCTGCCACAGAAACATCACAAATAAATCACTGTTCTGATATTATTCCTGCGATTTACGGGACAAGAGGTTTCCGCCATGACCGTGTCCAGATTTACAGCTGAACCTTTCCTCTGTCAGGAACCTGAGAGAACACAGAGGTGAATAAAACAGACCCCAGACAGATCGTTCAGGCTCCGCTGAGTTCCCACAATGGAACAAATGGGAATCCACAAAAACACGATCCCACACATGCAGAGTGGCCTCTGCTCTCATTTATTGGGGGCAAATTGAAAAAAAATTCAAAGTGGTGTGTGRGTTTTTGTTGGCAGCCTCCGAGGCCAGCGCACACTTCCTCGTATTAACCGCAGGAGCTGGAGAGAGTCGGACCCCGCCGTCTGAACAAACAGCATCCATTAAAGCAGAGGAGGAAGCTGAAGCTTTAGAAACATGAGCTGCGGTCCATAAGAGACTGGCCTAAAACTAAAGTTGTTTCTCCAAATAAACAATGTAAATTGTTTGTTTATTTAGCTTGTAGTTTATTGTTTTGTTCTGTGTTTGAAATTGAATTCAAAATGGATTTTAATGATCCTCTCAGATTTTTACCTCTTCACAGTTACAGGCTGGAACAGTCTCATCTGGGTGATGGAACTTGAATTTAAGATCCGGTCTTTTATTTTAGACGTTGTGATCATTGCAGCCATAGGAAGAGAGTCAGTGTGTCATCAATATGAGGCCTCTCTGTCTGCATAAACAAAGTTGGTTGCATCAGTCGGATGTAAAAGATACCTCCTTTTGTGGCGTCAGGAAATCAGGTTTCATGTGACTTTACAGGTGATTCGTCCTTATTCATTACCTCTCTCTAAGAGCAGCCTGGGAAGGAGGTGCTGCTGCTGAGAGGGGAGTGTTAYTGAATGGGTATCAATCAGGCTGGGTCCTCATGAGCACGTAGCCCAGCTGGGCCACATGGGCCACGTCCTCCCCGGACCGGGTAATGTGAAATGAGACGGTCTTCGYCTGACGCCCACTTCACAAAAGTTGATGTGACCAGGCATTACCCTGTTTCAGTGATCAGTTTCATTTCATTGGGACATGTATTTACACATCTTTTTACTGGAAGAATAACTTCAGTTAAAAGGTTATGTAGCATGGAAGTAAGGAAATATAATGCATTCTGCCAAATACCCCTCATTTGTTACTTTTATTTGTGTATTTTTATTTATTTTTTTATGTTGTTGTTTTTCATTTTTATCTTGGAATTACTTAAACAAAATCTATGTAATAATTTTGGGAATGTTTAGTTATTTTGTTTTGGCGGTCACAACCTGTGATGTCACTTCCTCCTTCACCAGAGCCTGTTCCAGCCTGTAATGAAGGTGAGTTTCTTGCAGAGGAACTCACTCTGTTGTTCTCCTGTCTAAAAGTTGCTGTAGAGAACCAAATGTTTTACAGTATTTTAGTAAATGTGTAAGTGAGACGTTTCTTTCATTTTCAGTATAAAGTTAGGCAGGAAATGAAACGATTTAGGCCATATTGTTGCAGCACGTGTGAAAAAGTCGACTGCTCTTCCTGCGCTGTGCAGTGTTTGTGATTCCTTTGTCATGGGCAGGTGAACTGATGTCGGCTGGGTGTTTTCTGTGTTGCTGAAATGTTTAAATCCATTCTGTGCAGAACAAACACACCATCAGTTAGGCTGACCTGGAACCCCTGAGTCTTTATTAACACAACGCAGTAAACAGCTACAGTTACACATAAATAAATAAAAAAAACATTAATAATTCGGGTTTAGCTGCAGTATCAGCACTTGTAGTTGCATTTTTTAAATTTAACATCTTACTGCAGCATGAATTTCAACAGTTAAGTTGCTAAACTTACTTTTAAAAAAACAAATCCTTCGGTCCGTGTTGAATTTCCAAACTACGCCAACAAAAAATAAAAACTCTTCATTTTTCTATTTTCCTGCTCATGCATTGAATCCTAAGATAGCCTCGACCGGTGAGGATACACAGATGCATCCTCAGATTTCGAGAGTTTGTCGGCCGCATGAGGAGGAACCTTCGAATTGGGACAGTCCTCGGTGCRGGACAGTGATGTTTGCGGCCACCAATGTTTTTCTGTTCTGATAAGGCCCAAGGCCTTTCACTCTCAGGCCTGCTGCTGCTCTGAGCCTTAATGGAGTCAGGTTTTTAAATGAAGCTTTTTAGAAGAGAAACAACTGGTTTTCTGCAAACTTATTCCAACGTTTTCTTCCAGGAGGAGCATTAGAAATTACGCCCTGTGGACACTCTGCTGGTTTTAGTGCATCGATAYGAAGGTTAAACCTAACATGAGCTCATAAACTGCAGGAATAGCGTTCAGTGGGTTCAACAGAGGGGATTTTGTTTAAAAATRTATTTGGAGCAGACTTGAACAGAAAACCAAAAAATGAGTAGAAATAATAAAAAAAGAAACTATTTTGCAGAGAAGCTTGTTAATCTGGGTCTGTGCTGACCTAGAGCTGCAGTGTTGAAATCATCTGTTAGTTTGAGTCTTGCTTAAGGCCTCTGAATTAGGAGGTTAAATCACTTTTAATTTCCTTTTCATTTTATATTTAGAATTCTTGACTCTCTTCATGTAATTTTGTTAATCTGGATTATTATTGCACTGCAAAAAAAATGTCCATTTTACCAAG
>NW_013952487.1:824456-825649 GCF_001266775.1 Austrofundulus limnaeus | reverse complement strand
ACTAGTGGTCAGAGGCTGAACTACAACATAAAAACAAATGGCTGGCAGGAAAGTTGACATTTTAAACATTAATTAAAAATCGATACAGGGCTTTAGAATTTCGATACAGTATCAGGAAATGAAATATCGCGATATTTCAGTGTATCGATATGTGAGTAATATTCTGATTCTGGGACTCTCCTCGGTCTAACAGGAAGCAGCCTTCACTCCTGCCTCCTGCAGGGAGACACACAGAGGAAACAGAGCTTCTGCCTGAACTATCAGAGAGCAGCACCGCTGCAACATCATCCATGAATTTATGCAAGTGTTTACGAGTTGTTGCATCATTTTCTTCATTTCACACACGAGTGATAAAAGAGCATTTTGGCATCTCTGCCAGAGACAGACACAACTTTGGGTCTGCTAATAAAGAGAGAATTATTTAGCTGGCACTCGCTGTGCTGATTGAGACTCGAGCTTTAAATAAAGATTTCATGCATCCCAGTTTTTGGCAGACATCGCTGTGTCTTCTTCCTGCTTTGATGCTGCCTGCCAAAGTTTCCTCTTTTTTTTCGTCAAACACTAACCTCCACTCGTCTGTTGTCTTCACCGAGGGACAGTTGAGAAAATTAGTTCACAAAACTTTACCTCAGCTGCAGTCGAGCCGAGCAGTCGAGAAAAKACCCCGAAGCTTCTGGCTTTCTATCTGAAGAGCAGCACATCGAGCTGAAAACACAACAAAACAAACAAAAGGAGAGGAAGTTTTAACATCCTGCTCCATGTTTTAACAAAGGAAGTTTGTGCAAAAACAGAAGATATAAAACACAATTTTATCATATAGAAAACTATTTTGTTGTGAGTTTTTCTGGTTTCCCTCCTTCTTTCCCAGATCTTTGTTCCACCACCTGTTGTTTTAATAATAGCAGCTGAATCATTTGTTCTCCATCCTTTGGCTGCAGCAGAAAGGGACCGAAGACTGAGAGGATCTGAGCCGATTTCCTGCAGCCAGTCTGAGCAGTGAAGTATTTAAAACCCGCCCGCTGGAACAAAACAAGCTGAATTAATGAGCTGTGTGGGAGACACTGGCTACYGTTACCTATAGATTACTTCCGTGACTCGGTGAAAACTAATGGGGACGAATATATTTATGCAAAATTAATCAGTATAAATAAAAGATTTGAAGTTGTGTCAGTAAATACAGGCGTGATGAGACT
>NW_013952487.1:815022-822001 GCF_001266775.1 Austrofundulus limnaeus | reverse complement strand
AATGCTTCAACACAGGGACTTCACTCTGGGCTCAAATTAAAGATAAAACTCCCAAAAACACATTCTACCATCCATATTTACTCACAGCATGATTAAATTAAAAATATATATTAATGTTCAGAAATATTTACACCAACTCGTGTCCATTCAGCCAAATTTCCACCAATAATCAGCCAAAACGCAAGAATAAACAAATATATCTTTATTTCTTTTAAAGCATTAACATTCCACACAGCTTATAAAACCACCAGCAGCAAATAAAATTGTTTTTCACTCATATTTGATGCATATTTGTCCTCAAATATGACGAAATTAGCGATTCAAAATGGCCGACCCGAAGACTTTTTATCCAAATATTTTTACTTCTCCTGGCCACAAAATCCCTCTTCCATGTCTCGAAGCACTGGAAACACTTAATAACAAATATATTTTCATCTTATCAGCAGGTTTAGTCAGCTAACTGGCCAAAAAACGATGGAAAAAAAACGTTTTCCTGTGAGCGTGGCTTTCTTTCTATAGCATAGCAATACTGCCTAAATATGGTGACGTCCTCCGTATTAACCTCGTCCGTCACTAAACAAAGTTCCCACCCCCTCAATATATATACTAAATGAAAGGTACGGTGATTGGCTACACAGCTGTGGCATCAGAATGAAGCTCAGAGCTGACTGGCCAATTCTACAKTCAATCAAATCCAGGATGACGGAAACCAGAAGTTGGTCACTTCTCATATTATTGGCTCTGGATAGCCGTTACTTGAGCCCAGTTGGTCAAATGAGGTGTYAATTGAAAGAGGAGGGCCTAGACATCCATTTTGATGCATTGAACATGGACACAGGTTGAACAGAAACRTGGAACGGTCTTCAAAATAAAACGAAACAAAAACRGCACGCGGGCGTTCCGCTGAATRTTAAACWGTTTTTTTTTCTAGCATCACTTGGTTTTCTCCAACTGAATAAGTGAGACCAAACAGCAGGTGTGAGAAAGACAAATTAAAAGCTTTGTTTCTTCAGCCTCCATACGTCTCAGCTCATTTAAGAGTTCTGCTTGTTTTTTTTTATAAAGCGCTGCTCGTGCATATTTCAGCGGTGCCTCGGGGCCAGAACCCACTTTAAACAGCTTCTCCGGTCAGAGCGAGCAGCTCGCCACCAAACTGATCTCATCCTGATCTCATTAAGCCGCCGCGCTCAGAATCATTCTGTGGGTTTTTATCTCTGTCAGGGTTTTCACTTGTTGGTTCTGCTGAAACCCAAACACACAAACTATTTATAACAGCTGATGGTGACCAGAGCGCTTCATGGACAAACTACAACAAAACTAATCAATAAAAGATCAGACATTGCCTGAATAAAACCTAACTAAAGCACATAGATATAGATTACATAGAACAAGTGGAGGCAGGAAGAATCAAGGTGTTTTAATGAATAACAATGTTTAATGAATGAAGCTGGACTGAGTCTCAGGAGAATCAGTCAGATTTAGAATATTTCTTCTCGCAGCAACATGTGGTTGATTTGCATTAATCACCTTTATCTGAGTGTTGTGCATAAATCTGCAGGAAAAGACAAACACCCCCCCCCCCCTTTCTAGGGAGAATAATTCAAAGAATTAAAGACCAGCGTTGTTTGAAGGAATGCGTGTTACCCACCGCCTTCATGACAGAGTTTTAAACAAAGATCGCCAGAAGAGATGCAGTCAGACTTTACAAATGAGTTGAATCAGCATCTCAGCATCACTGTGGGAGGTGTTAGAGCTCAGAGTACGTGTTGAGGATGACTCAGCTACTACCACACCAAACTTCAGCTCATTATCAGGAAAACTGACTGAATTAGAGACAAGTTTGTGTCGCTAATTATTCTTAGAAACAGTTGATCCAGGATATTTCCTGCCTGTTTAACACAGAGAAGCTACAAACACCAGCTGATGGACAGAGACCAACAGAAAACCCAGCAGCTGAAGCTAAATTAACATTTAAATGAATGATGAAYGCAGTTTTAAAGAGAACAAAGCCTACAGCAGGAGCAGCAGCTTCATGTCCCACTCGTCCTCTCAGCTTCAACTTCAGCTGCTTTCTGAGCCGATGAATCAGAGCAGGACGTGTCAAACAGGTGGAGGTGTGACAAGTCTCAGAGGCTCTGCAGGTCTGGAGGACCCAAACTGACAAATAATATTTAAATGACCCAATAAATAAATAAATACACTTAAAATGCACCAATGAAAGAACAATGGTTTGTTTAGTTGTTAATGGACGCTGCAAATAGACTTCCTCTTAAATAAGGTACATTCTCCTGCCAGCAACGCAGGCATGCACAATCGATCTGCTCATGGATCCTCTTCCTTCCTGTTTATTGAACAATAGGAGAGGAGCTGAYCCAGGAAGACCAGCCCACCTTATTTGCACAAACTAAAGTGAAAACAGGAGACGGAAAAATGTAAATACACATGGAAATAAAAAGACTTGTGGGCAAAGCCTAAAAACAACTAAGAGACACAAATGCATAAATGCATACACACACATACATACACACACTTATATATGAGGAGCTCTGAGTAGAGCCACTGCTCCTCCACATTGAAAGAAGTCAGTTGAGGTGGTTCGGGCATCTGATTAGGATGCCTCCTGGACCCTTTAGAGGTGTTCCRACCCACTGGTAGGAGACCCTGGGGAAGACCCAGGACTTGCTGGAGGGATTATGTATCCCCTCTGGCCTGGGAACGTCTGGACTCGCTGGAGGGATTATGTATCCCCTCTGGCCTGGGAACGCCTCAGGGTCCCCCAGGATGAGCTGGAAAGTTTCACTGGGGAGATGGAGGTCCGGGTTTCTCTCCTGGACCTGTTGCCKCTGCGACTCGTCTACGGATAAGCAGAAGAAGATGGAGATGGAAACCCTCATTATCTACCTAAATGTTGTGAGTCAAGGCCTGTTAACAGAACATTCTTTAAGATGTAAAAGTGAGAAAAAAGGAGAAACTACATGCGGCTGCATAGAAAAAGCAGAAGCGACAACACCTTAGGAGAGTGTGAGTTCTTAAAGAGGAGCTGACAGTGAAGAAGCACAGAAGACATGAAGTTAAAAACTGAAGTGAAATAAAATTAATCAAATGGTTAATAATCAATGTATAATTAATGTGTTACCTGTTGCTGTGATTTAAATGCCAGCTTGTCTCTGACAAAAAAAGTTGACATTTCAGATTTTAAAGACCAATTAAATCTGACTTCTGAACCTTTTCCATGTGGAAACATGTTGAGGAGGTAAATCAGTGGAAACAGGAAGGACTGGGAGACAAAAACTGATCAGGAACTGGACTGTTCCTTGTTTTTATCAGAACCCCAGAGTCAGACGTCCCGCCGTCCTCCGCTCGCCACCGCCGGAGCGCCGCCACTGCCGCCGCGACGTTCCAAACGAGCGGGCAGCTCGGTCACAGCTGGGCGAAGACTTCCAGAAACATCTCTCATCCAGGGATCAATTTTACATCTGATTAAACACAGTTAACTAATTATGTTGACAGCGTGAGTTATTATTCTGGGAAATGATCTGATTCACAACACGGCGGTGGAAAAACGGGCCGGCTGTGATTTATTCAGGGCAAACGCAAAACGTATTAACGCTCAGCTAATGAGCATCCTGCTAACGAGCATCAGTCAGCATCATGTTAATGTTGTCTGACAGAACATCAGCTACAAAAAGCCCGTTTGACTCATTTTTATCTGAAACTAATAATATTTTTCCACACGTCAGGATAACAACTGCAAGCTGAAATGAAGCGTCGAGTTCCAGCATCAAGACGTGCAGATGGTTCTTCTGATTGTGAAGGCCGAGCAGGTTCTCTGCAGAGTTAAAGTCAGGTGAGGAGAAGGAGCTGCTCGTTATTCTGACATCTGAGGAGCCGTTTCTGGCAGCTGAGCTGTGGAGGATCATCCTGCAGAAACATCACATCCGTCCACAAACACCTTGTCCTGCTCCTCGCCTCAGAAAGATTAAAAAAAACACCTAAATATTCTGCAGAATCCTGATGAAGCTGTGAGATCATTTTTCAACCCAACCTGAAAAAAAAAAGGTTTACAAAAAGATCAAACAAGAACGCACGTCAGTTAAAAGTGCAGCTGTGGAAATGTAAGCCATTTTAAAGCAATAATTTATCAAGAAACTGGAATAAATTGATTCAAGCTGAACATAAATAATCGACTCAGTGACTCAGAAAAATCGTTGATGAAAGAAAAAACTGAGGAAGACTTTTCTCTCCCAGGAGACTGAAAATGGACGAGGTGACACACGAGACCCTCGATCAAGTTTATTTTTTAGAAATGTTCTGATCTCTGCTTCAGTTTGTTGTTTACGATCTGTGCAGCACTAATGTTAAAAAAATAACAGTTTATAAAAACCACACCTTATTMTTTAGCCTTTTATAATCATTTATAAATAGTTAACCTTGAAAACATTAAGATTTATTAGGCTATAAATTACACATTTATTAATGTTTTACCAATAACAGCTCATTACTCATTGTTTAATCATGCTTAATAACTCATGCATTAATTATTCTATATACTGTGTATAATTGTATGTAAATATTCATGTATGCATTGTCACACCGTGTGTTAAACWTGTATTAATAGTTAGATAATGTTTGAATAAATTTAGTAATCCTGCAGTAATTCTTTGGTTATTAAGCATTAATAAACAACGAATATGTTGTTTTTGGAAGTAATAGCCTTTATGAGAAACGCTTTAATAAATGTGTTAATTTATAGCAAATACAAAGGAATTATCTTTAAACAATGATGTTTTGTTTTTCCCATGTGCTGTCCGGTAATGTGAAACTCAGAATTGATGTCTGAGTGTCCAARTGAAGCCCAACAGTTTTATTTGCACAAGTGCAGCTTGATGACATTTCACCACGATGCTTCATTTGATATACGTAAGTATATTGAAACCTTTGTCATAAAGCCTGTTGGGATTRATTCGTAATGGACACTGAGATGGAAAAAGTAAACAAAGAAAAGAAAAAGGAGAAAAGTGAAAAAAGAGATTGAAAGGGAGATAAGATATGAAACAACTTAAAGTCCTGTAAGGTCCTGACTAACAGCCACACTGACATAAAAACACAGTTTTAGTTTAAAACACTTGTTTTGTTGTTAAAAAGTAAAGTCCAACAGGAAGGTGTCTGAACCACGTCAGAGGTGTCGTCTGTAAAACRTCTCAGACGTTTGAAGTCAAACTCATTAAACAGTCGAGTTGACCTCCGACTGACACGATGCTGTTGTCATGGCAACGTCACCACCAGGACAACAGAGGTGCCTCTCGCTTTGTGTGAGATTTCTCTCCTCTTTCGTCCTGAACTGTAATCTCCTCTCTGCTGGTAACACCCCCCACACCTGACAGGAAATGACCCGCTGACCTGATGAGTCTGAATTATTAATTCGTGTCTTTGACTGTTGAGCATCCTTCCTCTCCTCTCATCAGTCTTCCTCCTGGTCTCACAGGTCCCCTCAGAGCAACAGGATGGATCTTCAGGCCCTGAACGAGTTCACACAAAACAAATAAAAACAGAACATAAAKCTCTGAGATGAGGTTTCTGATGTTTAAATCAACAGAAAGAAAACAAATGATGAATTATCTCCTTTCAGAGGTGGACGGATCAATCCAAGAATCGAAAATAAGATAAGTATCAGATCACACTGACTTTATTTTTCACAAATAAAGTTAAAAATAAAGTCAGTGCAGAGTCTCCAAATTGTTTGGAGTTAGTTTTTACATCGACATCAACCCTGCGTGCAATAGAAGTTATATTTTTGTTGCATTGTTGCTTCTTTTCTGTTATTTTAGTGACTTTTATCTTAAACACTTGTGTAGCAGAAAGTAACAGAGGAATAATTTTATTAATTTTTTACCGTTACSTTGTTCTGTTTTGTTGTACTTAATACAAAACATTTTCATTTGCCTAAAACCTTTGACCTGTATTTTTTCATGATTGAATAACTAAAGACAAAATCAGAATAATATTAAATGAACATGACAAGTATTGGTATCGTATCATATCAGTATCGCATTGTATAGATATCATATTGTATCTGTATTGCTATCAGTATCAGTATTGTATCATATCAGTATCATTTTGTATCATATTGTATAGGTATATCATATCTGTATCACTATCAGTACCAGTATTGTATYGTATCAGTATCTGTATCTTTATCTGTATTGGTAACTATCAACATCTGTATCGATCTCTGCATCAATTTCTGTCATTATCAGTATCAGTATTGATATTGGTATCGGTATCTGTATAGATTTTGGTATCTGTATCATATTGGCAATACTAGCACTGTATTTACTTGGTATTGGATCAATACCAAAATTCCCAGTTTTGCCCACGCTTACTTTTTATCCCTTTAAAAGGTTTCAAAACTTTTTATTTTTATTTATAACTTGACAAAATATGTTAAATTGGTTCTTAAATATAACTAAATATTGGAACTTTCCTTGAAACAGAAGCTGTTTTCTTTTCCTGGGCGGGGCCTCAGACATGTTKATGAGAATCAGACCCTCAGAGGGGTGGGCAGGTCAGACCTGGACTGACAGAATCAGTCAGATGAGCAGGAAACAGACAGCAGAGCTGATCGTCTCTGATGAGCTGCCTCCTAACATCAGCTTCCAGCAGCAGCAGGATTCATTTCTCTCCTCTGCCGACCAACAAACTGCTCCGCGGGTTCACTTCAGGCTGATCCATTTCACACAACATTTTATATATCCAAAAACATAAAAATAAAAACCAAACCTTTTCCTGCTTTGTCTCTGAGGAAYACGTTCACCTCCAGAGCAGAAAAAAATATAATAAATGTTTGTGTTGCTGTTATCTGCAGCTCTTCGGCTCAACATGTGTAGTCATAGCTGAAAAATAATGGGCCTCATGCAAGAACATGTTCATATTCTTATCCTAAATTTCTCTTACTTTTGTTCGTACAAAGGGTTCGTAC
>NW_013952487.1:812541-814575 GCF_001266775.1 Austrofundulus limnaeus | reverse complement strand
ACATAAAAGAAAAACTTTACGAGTTCAGAGATTGAAGTCCGTCTGTCAGAGATCCAGAAAAGAAAATCTGTTTTATTGTCAGCTCATGTTTTTATGTGTCATTTTTAGCAGGTCAGCTGTGGAATAAAAAGAGCTGCTAAAAGTATAAACAACTGTGTTAAATCATTTTCATTTATTCAGAAGACACAGCGCTGCTATCTGAAAAAAATCTTAGAATATGAAAACATTGGTGAATGCCACAAATTCTCCTAAATCACTCGTACGCACAACTTCAGAACAAATCTGTGTACSAACGGTTTTTGCATGAGGCCCAATGTATTTATGTTGTCTCATGTTTTTACATCATCTATAAAACAGCATTAAGTTATTTTRTAGCATGAAGGTAAACATAATTAACATGTGAGGTAGTAAAGGCCAGCTGCAGAAAAGACCTGAAGGATTTCTWTACAGAAGTGAGCAGTGATTTTAAAATAATGCTGTTTTTAACACACTCCTTGTTCCCTGCTGCTCCTCATCCTCCTCTTCCTCTCTGAACCAGCTGCCTCCGACTTTCTGTAAAATGAGGCGTGGAGATGAAAGTTTGCAGCGACAGGAAGCAGAGCGATTCATCTCCGAACTGAAGCCCAGAGTTTTCAGGAATCAGAGTCTCCGAACCGAACCAGAGAATGCAGCTGGTGTCGGTGCATCCTGTAATCTCTGAGCAGCTAATTAATCTCAGATGAAACAYGACATCACTCTGCTGCAGGAAGCCTGTGATTGGCTCAGCGGGAGGGGAACGCAGTCAGATGAGTTTACTGTATGTTGTTTCACTGATTTAAAGACGAGCATCCTCACCTGGAAGCAGTTTGAATGTTTTCACTTCGTCAGCCTGGAACTGATACAGATCTCACCTGGATTATTCAGAGCTCGTGCTCCGAGCTGCTGCAGGGATGACAGTAATTAATGTCAGAGTTTTTTTGTTTTCACAGATTTATGGAAACAACAGCCTGTGTGATGACAGTACATACAAGTTTCCTTTCAACACAATAAATCTCAGAAACTTCATGACCACCAAACATCAGTGAAGCTGAAATAATGAAGAAAAGGTTTTGGTGATATTGAGCAACAAACTAAAACCGATCAACTAAAACTTTTCAACACAGGAAAAAATAATCAAAACACCAAAACTGTTCAGCTACTTAATCACTCAGTTAATTATTATTATTATTWTTTTTATTGATGATATGAAGCTTTGATTCCTGTAAACCATGTCATAGGAAAAAATCTACAAGTGAAAGCCTCCTTCCTCCCAGAGTCTCTGTCTGCAAGATTCTTTATTATTTATTTATTTATTTATTTAGTTTTGCTTGGTGGATGAAGTGAGAGGCAGAAGTACAGTTTTAAATTCAAATCTGATGATGCAAAAATAGGAAGCTACGGTCACCCTGAAGTTCCTTAAAAGCCTTTTGACATTTTATATTTTTTTAAGGGCGTCAAACTGAAGGTAAGAACCGGAGGAAGTCGTCTGACACTCTAGTTTTCAAAATAAAAGCCCCCACTAGTGTCTGGAAATGGTTAAAGGCAGAACCAGTGGAACAAAGACTGGGGTTAAAGCTGCTGAAGTCCAACAACAGCTTTATCTCCAGTCTTTGTCGGACACATCAGAGCAGTTTTCAAATTTGGACAGCCTCCGGAGCGGCGCTGAGACATTAGCTGATGGCAAATTTGGCCTTCGGAGGACCCGTCCCCTGAATTTGGGCACAGCATACATTAATCCCATTCAAGATGGCCGCCACAAAAATCTAAGCATTTAGCCGCAGGAAACTGAGTTTCCCATGAGCTGCAGGTCTGATAAAGGACCAGAACTCAGTCAGTCTGAGACAAACTGAGCTCAGACTGGGTGTTGTAGTGGCCGACACTCATCCCAGCACTTGGTCTAAATTCTAATGGTGAACAACATCAGGGCTGCAACGATACAGAAAATTCACGGTTCGGTTCGATACTTTAGTCTCACGGTTCGATGTTTTTTCGATACAAAAAAGAGAAATTTCCATG
>NW_013952487.1:804697-812414 GCF_001266775.1 Austrofundulus limnaeus | reverse complement strand
GTGTGAGTGTCATCACTATGTTTCTGTTTGGAGAAAAATGATGTGTTGCATCCGTCCCTTGTTGCTACTGTCCCCAGTCTCCCCTACTGTTTGCAACCACAGAGTGGGGTTTGTGCACCGTCCATCCGTCTGTAGATAAAAAAAATTATCAGATTTTAAATATTTATAAGAGCAAAGAGTGCGCACATTAATCCCGGTGCGCTTGTCCTCCTCTCTCCAGCTCTGCAACATCACAGCAGCTCGAGCCGGGAGATAAGGACGGTGGATCCAGCTGATCTTCAGATCTTCAGCTGCAGATAAGCAGCTAACGCCGCTTCAGTCTGCAGCTGCTCTGATTACAATCAGCCCAAGTTCAGGAGATAAAAGATGGGAAAGAAGCTGGATTATCACGACCCAGACCCAAACAGCACCTTSATGTAAAAACACAGAAGTCATTATTTTATGTTTTAGGCTTTGAGCTCCTCGCAGTCGTCGAGTCGACCGTGAACTCCTGCAGATTCAACTCTCCAGCTTTAATTTGTGMATGAAATATTAATGACTAATTGAAATAATTTTTAATTGGCCCGTTTCTGCCTGAAGGGAAAGGATGTTGAGGAGCAGCACTTTGAAAAACTTTCTGGTCAGTGGGACGTGATGTGAAAACTGTTCAAAGTCACGTTTTCCTCTCTCTCTCTCTCTGTTCGCCGCTGACAGGATTTCATTAGCTTTTAGAATCTCCCGCTGCAGTCGTGGAGGATTGTTTTCTCTTTGGCGTGGAGCTGACAGGAACAATCGCCTGGAGAATTCATCAGTGAGYGTCTGTGTGTGAGTCTAACTGTATCTGAACCTGAAACCTGAGACGAGTGGGACGGAGGAGGTTACAGAAACCCCCCCACACCTCCCAGAATAGAGCCACCTGGGTGAGCTGATTACACTCTGCACATTTATCAGTTTCCAAGGCTATCATTATCCCCCCGGGGCGGGGGGGCTGTGGACGCGTGGAGGCATCTGACAGGTGCTGTCCAATTCTGAGCTTATTTATAATGTAGGTAGCACCTTTGGATCCTCCATCATTGGCAGCTGTCCTGAGAGACGCACGGCGGGCAGGGACAGGGCTGTGAAGAATACAGCAAAGAGGAAAAAGATGCTTTTTTTACCCTCAGAWATGAGACAGATCCATAAAAAGTGATCTGTCACCTCAGGCTGATCTGGATCTCTGTGGAAAGTCCCGGAGCTGGACTGAGCTGTCACCAAGTGACAGGAAAAAAGAAAAGAAAAAAAGTGACTCATACCAGGCAGTGAAGAGTTAAATCTTTTCACAACCCAAAGCAAATTCACTCTGATGGAGGATTTTAATTTAATGTAACTTCAACACATTTGTAGCTAAATTAAAGGAGGCTGCTAAAAACACCTTTTTAGCCATTAAATATATTTTGTTAACTTGGAGTTCCTGCTGCCTAGATCTCTTTAGATTCTGTTTCTTTATTTTCTATGATKATTTTGAAATCAATTAGGTCACAGTTTTTGCAACAGAACTGCCAAATAAGGTCTTAAACTCAAGAGTTGTAAMGTAACAAATACTTTGTTACTGTGTTTTAGTAGTAGGAGCAACATTAAATGTATCTGTATGGAACCCTTTAATATGCATCAAACAATACAGATTTTAAAATGTATTTTATCAGCTTGTCTTCTGAAGCTGCTCTGTGTTAAAGGATCAGTGGATCTGTGTTCGACTACTCCACCTAGGCTGCATTGTCGAGCACAGATCCACTGAGAAACTTGCTGTTTCGGCAACAGTTCTTTTAAAATCTGGACTTTTGAGGTTAAACAAATGTTCGTAATTATAAATTTCAATAAGTTACAAGTTAAGAAGGGCATTGACATTTTCCTTTTTTGTATCAAAAATAAATTGAACTGTGAGACAAAAGCAGTGGTGTCCAAAGTCAGTCCTCGAGGGCCGGTGTCCTGCATGTTTTAGGTGCTGCTCTGGTTCAACACAGCTGAACCTAAGTAGTGCTTAATTATAGTAGGTCGCTGCAGACCTCGATGACACACAGAGGAGGCTTATAGCACTTAGGTTCAGCTGTGTTGACACAACACCTAAAACATGCAGGACACYGGCCCTCGAGAACTGACTTTGGACACCCCTGGACTAAAGGATTGAACCGAACCGTGAGTTTTCTCTATCATTGCACCCCTATTAAGCAGATATGTTGGGTACAGGGGCGGACTGGCCATTGGGAGTACCGAGACTTTTCCCGGTGGGCCGGCGCTATCTTAACTTTACTAATTCCTCAACATTACATCATTAGATTTTGTACATTGCCCTGAGATGACATCTGATGTTTATGCCTCCATCATCTGCCTCCACCATCTGCCTCCATCATTGGACTCCAGCATTTGCAGACATCATCTGACCTTGAATGGGCCAGTCAGGTACTAAATACCCGGGCCACTTTTTTGCCCCAGTCCGCCCCTGGACTTTGGGTATCTGTTAACATGAATAATTATTGTTAAGCCAACTTCTTACTTCTATTCCTTACATTTTTTAAGCAAGAAAGAAGTAAGTTGTTACTTCTATTTCATTTTGGCTCTTTATTATTAAAAATAATAATATCCTGATAAAATGTGCCTCCTAGATAGAGTGAATTTAATTATGGTTGGATGAGAAGTATAAATATATACCATTCTTACAATGTATTATCATCACAGCTTCATGCCTTTAGAAAAATGTTTATTTATTTATTTATTTTTGTTGCAGAGGTCATCTCCCAATAAATGTCATTTTGTAACTGCTTCAGTACATTTAATGTAAGAACTATTGATATTTATGCACAAAAAAATCTGATACTTTAAGACTTTTACTCAATATTCTTAAAGGAGACTTTAACTTTTACCAAAGTCATTTCACTTTTACTCAAGTATCACTTTGAGGTACTTTATACAACACTTAAAACTACAGTTTCATCGTTTGGCTCAACATGTAAGTCTGGATGGATAAGTCTTCCCTTGTTCACATCTTTAAATTCATATTTTAAATAAAAGTTTCTGCACAGCTATAAAACATTAGTTCTACTTTATATAGACCCCAACTGAATGGTTTAAATGTGAAAAAGAAGGATTTAAAAGCATTAACGTCCACTTTAACCCTCTCAAAAAAACATCCGCCACGACACACCTGATCATAAATCCATAACTGTCAGCCCTGCAGCTCAGAGCTGATGGAGYCTGCTGCAGAAATCCAGCAGGACTAAAAGTAGAACTGAGATCAGAAGCAACAGATCCGTCAAACTTATTTCAAAGCTTTATTTCAAGCTTTCATCTGCTGAAAATTGCTTGAAAATAATTGTGTTCTTCTACATTCTCTCATGTAGGTCAAACAATTGTTGTGTGTTTTTTCCCTCCTCTTCTAATCTTCAGTTTCTGAGTTTGGGTCCAACGAGCTCAGACTGCCTCGGAGACATTTTATAAACACGTCAGAAAAACACGGAGAATGAACGCCAGGAAACTGTGTGACATAATTTAAAACAGGTCAAACTATTGCTCACCAATAAAGAGTCCGGGTAAATAACGGATATWTTTAGGCGGATTAATGAACACATAACTGGATAAAAACATAAAAACAGTCTTTTTTTTTTCTAACTGCTGAAATGAAACAACCCAGCTGGGACCAGGAATTCTGGCTGATGGTTTTCTCCTGCTTGTTAAAAATACCTTGTATTATGATTCATTCACACACACACACACACACACACATACACACACACACACAAAAGAACTCAGACCTTCAACCCTTCTTAACACAAGTATATTTAAAATCTGTCTTAAATAGGAAAAATGGGGTAAAAAAAAGCTGATTAAAGATGTTGGAGTGCGTGACGAGAACAGAACGTGTCACGATTTATGATCGGGTTTAAAAAAAAACAAGTATTTTCTGTGGAAAGCTTTAAAAAAATGTGAAAACTCAAACTGCTCATTAAGGTTCAGTGTGTGTGTGTAGGTGTGTGTCTGTGTGTGTTAATGTAAGTGCTGCATTAGCTGATTGTTCATCTCTGTGCTTTAAGAGGCTTTTACAGCTCACAGAGGACAGTTTAGGAAGAGAAAAAGCCTTTAAAACAAAAACTCATACAGTAAGAGGAGCTGCTCACACATTATCTCGTTAGGGTGAGAAGTTCTGCTGTTTTTAGAGTTCTTCCTCCTCATGAATCTCCTCCTCCTCCTCCTCCTCCTCTGCAGAAATGCTCCCATGTTCAAACACTTCCTGATAATGATGAACATGTTTCACTGTTGCTGCAGTTTTTTCCCCTCAATCTAAACACTTCATCTGCTCAACACAAGAAGATGATTTATGGCTCCAACCTGAAAGTTGTGCAGAGTAACGGGAGGCAGGTGGATGTGGATGAAGATAAACGAAGCTCACTGAGATCTGATAGTTTCTTTACCAGGACTGAGACGCTGGAAGAAAAGCTGCTCATCAGCTCTGAATGTTTAACTAAAGCTTTGTTTTATAGTTGGGTTGATGGTCAGGCATTCTGGGGGGAATKTTACAGCAGATGGAGCTAAATGCAGAACAGTCAGCGGACATTTGGGATGAAAACTTTAGATGCTGAAACTTTAGGTTTAAATCAGGCCAAAGCTGTGGCTCCAGCCCTGGTTATAGATTTGTTTATAACTAATGATGCTCTGCTCCTCTGGATGGATGCTGCTGTCTTTAAAGAAAAAAAACTTGTTTTTGCTCTCAGGTTGTTCACATCCAGGAAGTAAACACAGCCGAGCGCGTGTCTGCGTGAAGACTTCACCTGTTTCGCTTTGAGGAGGATTTAAAGAATCCCTGATGAAACTCTGGACATGTGATTTATTCAAGCTGTCAGCGGTTTGTGGAAACAGGAAACGCTGCCTGACAGAACCAGAAGACTCAGATCAACAGGCTGTTTGTCTCGTCTCACTGTCAGGCGGCTTTTTGGACAAACGCCTTCCTCTCTGACATCCAGAGTCTGAAGGTTTGACTGAGGACCACACTGCTAAAACTGTCCATCTAACTAATGTGCAAAATTATTAATCTGGTTTCCAGAACGTGTAACATCTTGTTCACCTGGAAATTTGACTTGAATTAAAAAAATCTACCAATGGAGTAAAATAATTTTACTTTGTAAGATTCTTGAAATCACTTAATTTGACTCATTTTCTTTTATTTCAAGAATTCACCCAGTGAAATTGTCTTTGCTAATAAGATTAGCAATCTTAGACATTCTGTTCTTGTTTAGTTAATCACTCTCAAAACAACGAACCAACCAACCAACGAACCAACAAACCAAACAACCAACCAACCAAACAACCAACCAACAAACCAAACAACCAACAAACCAACCAACCAATGAACCAGTCAACGAACCAACGAATGAACAAATTTATTTGGTCACATAAAAGAACAGTTCACACAAAAAGAAACAGAACTTTAACCCTATATGACTGAAAAGAAAAGGCAGATCAAAGATTAAACAAGATCAAAATTATTTTTTATTTCATTTTATTTATTGTTGTTATTTTTTTGCCTGTATTTAAGATTTTAAAACTTAACAGTTTTTGCAGAACCAGAAGTTTCTGAATGTGTTTCTTTACTTTGAGGTTTTTGCATGAAAATCTCATCTTGATGATAAAATTTCTTCTGACAAATTGAGATATGAGAAAAGAAACGAACATCATGGGTGATATTTTTGCTCCACAGCAGATWATTTGCTGGCTCTGATGCAGCAGAACCATCACGCCGTCCTTACAGGAAACAGGAGGATGGAGGAGGGAAGTTTCTCAGCTGAGAGGAGAACAGATGCGAGCTGAAGGCGGGACGCAGCTGATCTCAGAGCGTCGTTACAGCAGAGTGATTCAATTCTCCTCCAAACCGAAGAGAAGAGATGTCGTGATGACATTACAACTGCCACATGATGAACAGCCRTCATCTCCTGGTTCTTATTGTTGCAGGAGCTTCTGAGGGGGTATGTAATGATTCAGGAGGGTAAACCTGATCATCTTTGAATCTACAAGGCAAAATTGCATCATCTTGTCTGCTCTGCTTTGACGTCACTGTGTGAATAAAACCTAATTGTGCACATCGTGTCAGGAGTAATTAGAAACCAGAACATCTCAAGTGTTTTTTGAACCCCCAGATGCCGAGCAGCGGTGAAGCGTTCTGTTTTAAAGTCTGAAGAAAGAAGAAGGTTAGAGAAACTCCTCTGTGTGAGGTCAAGGACACGAGAAGCAGCAGCTGGAACCTCCTGCTGTGTCGCCTCACATCAGCAGAATCTTATTTTTGTGATATAAATAAATCTAATACAAGTGTTAGGATTAGGTGAACAGAGACAAAACACACACAAAATTACATTGGGGTGCAACAACATATGTATCTCAATCAAACCATTCAATATAGGCCTACACTATGTTTGGAACAGTACGGATTTTAAACAYTTGTTTTATCAACTTGTCTTCTGAAGACGTAAGGATCAGTGGATCTGTGTTCAACTGCACCACCTAGGCTGCACTGTCAAGCACAGATCCACTGAGAAACTTGCTGTTTCAGCAACATTTAACTTAAAAACTGTACTTTTGAGGTTAAACAAATGATCACAATTAATTTCAATAAGTTGATTATGATGTTTATGTCTTTCTTGTCATTGTACAGAGCACAATGAAATTACCGTRCATTTAAGAACACCCATTCCAAGAAGACATATGACAAAAAACATGGAACAGGTAAACAGGTCATGCGGCAACCAGCAGGCTTTAAAAAGAAAAACCAAACAAGGATAGCTGAGGAAAAAAAATAAAACATTACATCAATGAAATGTGGCACACTGTGGTGTTTATGGAAAACTCCTCTACAAGCAAGAGCACATTTATTAGCCAGAGGAGCAATTGAGTTTAGAGGGCGTGTATCTGAAGCCATGAATTTTGCATGCACTTGTGTGAATATCCTACACATTCTCACTCCCGACTCGTCACATATTGACGCTTTTCCAAGGTTCCCTCTNGAGTTTGGAGGACTTGAATTAACATAATTAACTAAGGGGCAAGATCATATGTTTCTCAGGCATATATTTAAATTCTATACCATAATAAAGTAATTATTTCACCTTCAGTTGTTATAAAATGTTATTTAATTAAATTAATTTAAAAAGTGGTTTGATAAAAATAAATTATTTTTAAATTTGGACAAATCTAATTTTATGTTGCTTGGAAATCATAAAGGAAATAGTCATTTAAAAATAGGAATTGAGGATGTATATGTAGACAGAGTTAATGAAATTAAGTTTCTGGGCGTGGTGACAAAATCTGCTGAAAACTCATATTCAGTATGTTCACGCTAAAATACCAAGAAGTATCCCAGTCCTCAGTAAAGCTAGATATTTTAAAAAAACGTTCATTTATTTTGTCATATTTGAATTATTGTGTGGAAGTCTGGGGAAACACCTACAAATCCTCACTCAGACCGTTGTGCACTCTCCAGAAAAGAGCCATCAGAATGGTTCATAATGTAGGCTTCCAGGATCACTGAGTTATTTACCAAATCCTGCTTGTTCAAAACTCTTAGACCTGGTTGAGTTTAAAACAGCTCAAGTGGTGTATAAAGCTAGGAACAAACAACTACCAGATAATATACAGAAAGCTTTTATGGAAAGAGTGGGGGGTTATGATGTCAATGGAAACCTTAATTTCAGAACCAGGAGTGTTCAAACAACTATGAAAA
>NW_013952487.1:798477-802619 GCF_001266775.1 Austrofundulus limnaeus | reverse complement strand
GTGCAAGGAAGGAAAAGAGTCCAGTGTAGTCCTTTTGGTTAGTGTAGTACAGATAGCTTGTTGATGTGACTGAGGAGGTTAAAAAATAAGGCAAACAAACTAATATTTAATAACAACAACAACAATAATAATAATAACATTTGCAAGAACAAATTGAATCAGCAACTGAAGCACTGCAAACCCAATGAACCAAGCAAGAGCCTGTTTCCAGAATCAGCTCMTTAATGAACCACATTCAAATGTAAAAATCTCCAACTCAGTCGTGTTTTAACTTCTTTAAACTCGAACCAGTTCAACTAAATCCTTTTGTAGTTGCTGTGTTCCTGCCTGCAGTCGGGGGTGCTGTGTGGTGGTGGTGGTGGGGAGTGGGGTGCTGGTCGACTCACGCCGACTCAACGTGTTTTCAGCTCTCTGCGTTTGTTCTGTTGCTGCTGAAGAACAAAGTGGAGCAAATAAAATAAAGCATGCAGTCAGCAGGCTGACGGTGACACAGTTGTTCACGTAAGAGTTTCTTCAGTAATTATGTTGATGCAGCACTTTCTTCCTGCAGCTCGGCTCTCATTTGTTCAGCGCCGGAGCTGCTGGAAGCTGATGAAGGGATCGATACATATTCACATCTCTGACTCGGGAGCTTTCAGACACCAGCCGAGCCTTTTTAGGCTRAGCACAACACATCTAATGATTTCACTTCCTGTCCAATAACTTCACTTTTATTTACTGGCTCATTTGGCTGAAATCGTTTTATTTACCAAAATATCTCATGAAACACTGAATAACCATTGGATGTACACAATAAATCCACTTTTGTAGTGACATATTTTTTGTTTTGTGCTAGGCAGCATTAGCAAAGTCCAAAACGTCAGTTTTACAGATACTGAGATAAAATCTCACAATATTTCATGAGATTGAACAACATGGCTACGACTCCATCCCTTCTCATTATAAGATGGGTTTGATTTAAAACTCTGACTTAAATATCTTAAATAAAAACACTAACGACCTCCTCAGAGCTGCTGAGTCTGGACTCTAAACACCATCTTTGACACCAYCCTCATTGATGATCTATCATGTATTGGTGTTTCAGACACACACACACACACACACCCTCAAGTGGTTTATTCATACCTCGATGACCATACACAGTTCAAGCAACATAATTTACCCCCTACCCATCCTCTCTCTGTTCCGGTGTTCCACAAGGTTCTGTTCTCGGTTCTCTTTTTTTATCATTTACCTTCTTCCACTTGGAAATATCTTTTTTAAAATATAATATCCAATTCCACTGTTACTTAATTTCACCCAGCTTTATTTGTCCACCACTCCTRCCTCCACCCTCCCACCCACCTTCYCCTGAYGACATCAGATCCTGGTTCACCAGCAACTTCCTCAAACTAAACAGTGACGAAACGGAACGTCTTGTCAACAGCACCACAGTTTCCCCCGCCCCCCAGGAATGGATCCAGAGTGTCATTTTAGACAACATATTATTAAAATCAGTAACACTCATTCAGCTAATTTTCATCTCCACATCATCCTTCGTGTCTTTTCCTCTCACCCAACATTACGGCTATTCTGGTTCACTCTTTCCACTTATTAAAACTAGTTTTTAAACAGGCATTTTCAGTTTAACCTCCTCTCATCACATCTATTTGAGCTCATATAATATATGAGCTCATACATCAAACATACATATTATGCATGTTTTATTGTTATTATTTACAGTTTTATTATCATTTGTTGTTTTATTCTATTTTTAATTTGTTTTATATACAATTATGTTGTACGGTGTCCTTGTGTGCCATGAAAGGTGCCTTAAAATATAATTTATTATCATCATCATCATCATTAACCTGGAAAGAAAAATATGAAAGTCAATTAAAATATAAAACAGGAGATAAAGTTCTCATTTTTTAACAATTGGTGCATTTTAAATGTATTTATTTAGTAGTTCATGTAATCCTGCTTTTATTTCTAATTCTGTCAGTTTTGGTCCTCCGTACCACAGAAGCCTGATAATCATCTATTCATTCATATCAGGTGTGTTGGAGCAGAGAAACAAGTAAAACATGCAGTTCTGTAGCCCGAGGACCAGGATTGCGCATGCCTGCTTGAAATGATTGTAAAGCATCTGTTCTATCCCAGGAAAAGTTTGAGTCAGAAATTAATCTCTGATTGACTCAGGTTTGGATGTCAACAAACTCAAAGGCAMTTTTCCTCAAAATGTCTTCAGTTTGTTGTTGTTTTTAATGGAGTAGCTGTGAGGACCAACATGTTTTTACATAACTGCCTTCATCAGAGTCAAACAGAGCTCAGCCAAACATCGAGTCCTTTTAAAGAAACAGTCCAATCAGCTCCACCTGCAGCTAATCTCTCACCAGTAGCACCACACCTATAAAACCATTAGCTCCACAGCTGGTCCAACTTTTAGAACACAATCCTAATTCCAGGCCACAGGTCTCCTCTAGATGAGCCACATCTCACTGACATTTAGAGAAAAAATATCTCAGGGTAGCAGCAAAGCATTTCAAACATACAGGGACGGATTGTTGCTGTCCCCCAAAACCCATCTGAGGACATCTGGAGCAGTAATCATGTTTCTGTTGTTCTCAGATTAACTTTAAGTCAGCGTGTCAGATTAACCAGAGAGGACTGTGATCGTCCTTCATGCTGCTGAAGGTTTCACATCGTTTGAGTAATTAATGAAACTCCTGTGCTGTTCATCTCTGAGGAGGAAACCTAAAGTCATTCTGTAAAGATTAGTCGTGAGGTGTCGGTGTCCCCTCATGAATAAAACCCTCAGAACAGTGAGTTTTGTTTATAATGAACAACAAACCCTCACATGAAGAGCTACGCAGCTGCAGCAGGTTTTGTTTCAAACATATTTAAAGAAAAACATGATTTAAATGATCAGAGTTCTGTTTGTTCTCAGCTCTGAGGAGCGGAGAGGCCACCATGTTTGGATCCAAATCTTTTTATATCATCACAGTTGAATAAATCACCACACGTGGAGGGCTGGGGTTCTTTTAATGAGGATGGGTTTGTGTTTCTGATGTGCAAACAAAGAGGTCCAATCAGGCAGGACTCATGTTAGTATCATATCTGAGTTGGCTGAAGCGGTTACTCAGAATATTTTATTTTGTTTTATAATCCTCCATTTCTACACTGCCTTGAGGACCAGTTCCTTCGTATTCATCTGGAAGTCTAAATGACACAAGACCTTCAGTTTTTGTGCTTAAACTTTCAGATTTGGACCAGGGTCGGCTCAGATTCCACACTTCGTTGTGTTTTCTAAATCCATATCTGTAAGCTAAACTGGAATTATTCAACATGTGGGTCTGACACGAGAAACACACACCAGTTTGAGTTAATTTAAACAGGAAATCCAGATTCCAAAAGTCTGATTCAAAACAAAAAAACACAAATTTGTTATGTGACTAGGATATGTTTGCATGATGTTTTGTTTCTCCTTCACCTTTTCCTTGTGGGTGTCTCTGGTACCCRCCAGGCTGACTTTGTAAATAAGTTTTTCTTAATGTTTTGCTTGAGCCCACCGGGCCCTGTACAGGGCCAGCAGATGGTGTCATTCATTGTTGTTTGCTAAAGTAGGTGTAAAACTTATTTTCCCCCAATTTTTTTCTAAGTCCGTCACAAAAGGTGTCTTTATTGTTGCCAAATTATTTTTGGATAACTATTTATGATTTTAGAGCTATATAAACATTTGTAAGTTACTTGAACTGCCRYGGACCGTTTCAGTATCAGGAAGTTCTCCGCATCTGTTACTGTGCAAGTTTTGGTTCCATACCCCTCCCTTTGGTATCTTTGAAAAGACAAAACTCTCATGAATTCAGGGATATATCTTTACCTCTCCTTGGGCTGCTACCTTATCGTGGTGGAGGGGTTTGAGTGTCCCAATGATCCTAGGAGCTATGCTGTCTGGGGCTTTATGCCCCTGGTAGGGTCACCCATGGCAGACAGGTCCTAGGTGAGGAACCAGACAAAGCGCAGCCCGAAGACCCCTTATGATGAATATAAACAATGGTTAATAATTAATAGATTAATAGATAAAATGTCCACATGGTGGCGTTGCTGACCCACAGATAAATCTGATGGGAGTCTTTTGATGTTTTTGTCTCGTCTTGTTT
>NW_013952487.1:793978-796751 GCF_001266775.1 Austrofundulus limnaeus | reverse complement strand
GGACTTGTGTCCACTCTTGTCCTGTCAGACAGCGGACTTGTGTCCACTCTTGTCCTGTCAGACAGCGGACTTGTGTCCACTCTTGTCCTGTCCGACAGCGGACTTGTGTCCACTCTTGACCTGTCAGACAGTGGACTTGTGTCCACTCTTGTCCTGTCAGACAGTGGACTTGTGTCCACTCTTGACCTGTCAGACAGTGGACTTGTGTCCACTCTTGTCCTGTCCGACAGCGGATTTGTGTCCACTCTTGTCCTGTCGGACAGTGTACTTGTGTCCACTCTTGACCTGTCGGAGAGTGGACTTGTGTCCACTCTTGTCCTGTCGGACAGTGGACTTGTGTCCACTCTTGTCCTGTCGGACAGTGGACTTGTTCTGCATTATGATCACAATAAAATAAATTTCTAGATGCATCAACTCCTTTGAAACAGGGCTGTTTCTGGGTGCTCAGTGAAAACAAGACACTCCAAGAGTTCAGTCCATGACATGACAAATATTACGCTTACAAAATATAAATGCTGTTTTTGTTTTAACCATTGAAAAGAAAAAGGCTGCTTTTGTTTTGTTTTTTCAAAATGTCAATTTTCTAATTTAATTTTAAAGGAAAACAAAAAAAAACACTTGAATATTCATATTTTTTCATTTTATTTTGAAATGTCAAAATGAGAGAATGAAACATACACAGATTAAATTGTTTAAAAATAAGGATATGGTCTGATAGCTTCTGTTTCTGGATTCTTTCTGGACTAAATCAATATTTTTTTTTAATTTTCATTATGAGTAATTCCTGCTGTTCCCTCTCAAGTGTTATAATTTAATCTGTTTGTTGCCACAGCAGTGTGTTTTTTCTGTGTTTTTGTGAGCAAAATCCTTTTTTACTGTCATGAGCATCTGAGTCCAGGACCATCTATCTAAACTTTGAGTTTTGAATCACAACAAACCMTGACACTGGCACTTTTTAATCTTTTTTTTAACATTTCTGATCCATTTCAGGTATTTTCTCTGATCTTGGACAAATAAAAAGTTGATTTAGAAACTTTTGGGCCAGTTGCTGCATCAACGCCTTTTCAAATCCCCTCCAGAAATCAGTCTGTTGACTTTGTTCACATTTTATTTAGATTTATTTATTTTTCTGCTGAATGGAGCTTTGTGACTAAAATGTTTGAAATGCAGCAAATCAAGCTTTAGATTGGGGGACTGTAAAGCATCATGCTGCTGCAGGACTCCACACCAGTTAACCGTCGAACAGTTCATATTCTCAGGCCCGAGCTGCCCTCACYGTTTATGGAGCACATTACTCATCTTCTCCTCCGCTGTTTCCATCCAGAAAAAATAAAACCATTCGTCAGCAGCTGAGTTCTGTTAGTCTGAGCGACACGAACCAACTCTGAGCTTTGAATCTTTGTCATCTTTGGAAAGCAAAGAAAAAAATCTGATCTTTTTTTTTCTAGCATAAGATACCCTGGGGGAGKGGGGAGGAAAAAAGTTAATTTAACTACAAAGTGATGTAAGTTCTTCTGTCTCCAGTTTTCTTCCCTGCAGCAAAACTGAAAAGTGCTCATGTTCAAGGCGATTTTTTTTATTTGTTCAATTTAATCCTCGATAAAAACGCCAACAGTTTGTTCTGAAGCATCACGCTTCATGCAGGGAGTTTTAATCTTTCATTTTTACAATAAATCTGCTCTTTTTGAATATCCGGCTTGCAAATAAGCTAAACACCAGCAGCTCTTTACCAATAAGAAGTTAGGTTTAGTTTGCAGATGTCAGTGTAAGACATGGTGCAGGATATGTGGTGCCGTTTGTAAAGTTACTCAGTCAAAAATTACCACCAATGTTTTTTTGTTTTATTTAGCCTTTTGTAAGAAAAAAAGAACAGATTTATTTTTTCAAAGTCAGTTCTTCACCATATGATTCATATATTTAAAAATGCCATAGTTTATAAACTAAATATTTAACAAGCAAAATATTTAACTTGTGAATTAAATATTTAGTTTTGAGCTAAATATTTAGTTTGCAACTTAAATATTTAGCTAGCAATTTAAATATTTAGCTAGCAATTTAAATATTTAGCTAGCAATTTAAATATTTAGCTAGCAAGTTAAACATTTAGCTAGCAAGTTAAACATTTAGCTAGCTACCTAAATACTGTATTTAGGTTGCAACTTAAATATTTAACTTAAATATTTAGCTAGCCACTTAAATATTTAACTTAAATATTCAGCTAGCTACCTAAGTATTTAGGTTGCAACATAAGTATTTAGGTTGCAACATAAGTATTTAGGTTGCAACACAAGTATTTAGGTTGCAACACAAGTATTTAGGTTGCAACACAAGTATTTAGGTTGCAACACAAGTATTTAGGTTGCAACACAAGTATTTAGGTTGCAACACAAGTATTTAGGTAGGTAGCTAAATATTTAACTTGCTAGGGTTATGGACTAATTTTTTATATCTGTTTCACCCTGACGCTGTCCGATACTCATATCTTATAACTTCTTTCGGCTGTTAATCTGTTTGCCCCAGACGTCAGGACTCCAGCAACAGATTGACCTCTTCCTGTCTGAGTAGGTAACTCTTTGGGCTGAGAGCCCTGTTATTGGTTAGGCAGTTACATTTGTCGATCTGTGATTGGTTATGAGCATTTCACATGATGTTATTATGATGTTATATTATTGGCTGCTCTCTGCTGACGCAGCAGTCACAACTCAGCAGATTTCCTGATCGACTGTCCGCTGGGTTGTTGCTCAGAATTAAATCATTTTGACGACCATACACG
>NW_013952487.1:776790-789757 GCF_001266775.1 Austrofundulus limnaeus | reverse complement strand
GGCTAAAAAAACAAAAATATTGGTGGTAATTTTTGACAGTGTAACTTTACAAATGGCACCCCGTAGCAGGAGTTCTCAGAGCTCACTGCTGACATTTACATGTTCAGAAAGGTGGTTTTTTTTTTTTTCAGTTTCAGTTATTGATTTATTTTCACTGCTTCAGTCTCAGATGAAGCAGCTTGTAAAGTTTCCTCTGAATAAATCCCGACTTGTTCCAGCAGCATATTTGAGTAAAGAGCAGCAGATAAATCTGTGCCACCTCTCCACTTTTATTGCTACCCTCTGCTTTGTCTGCCGGATGGATTATTGCTCAGRATTTATGCACACTCCACTTATAAATCTTGATCAGGTGCTCTTAAGCATCGTGAATCACTACTTCTGTGCCTGACTGCAAAAWGGCTTTAATGTTTCAGAAAAAWTCAAGATTTTCAGCTTGTTCCCATTTGTCTGTTTATACAAACGGGGATTTTTATTGTTGTTTCTGCTCAGAACATATTTCTTGTCTCAGCCCTTCAGTTAGTGTTGACTGTCTCCACCTCTGTGGCTCTGCGTGCAGCTAAACGGATCTGACATCTGGATTTGAACCGACCTGCAGCCCAGAACTGTTAATCATCTTTAAACACAGAACATTTAAAAAAGTGTTCTCAGRCAAAGTTTAATGTGAAAGCTGAGTGGTGAAAGAGGGATAAAATGAGCAACTGGATGACAAAAAATGGCAAAAGAAGTAGCTAAAATGAACATGACGATAGTTAAAAGGAAGAAAATCATAACTAAAAGTGCAAAATGATGACTAAAATGAGCAAACTGCAAGGTTAAATGAGCAAAGGATAACTAGTTAGCAAAAAATAGCTAAAATGATCTAAATTATATCTAAAAAGAGCTAAATGATAGCTAAAAATAAGCAAAACATAGCTAAAATGAGAAAAATTCAAGCTAATTTGTGCAAGAGAATAACTAAAAAAGAAAAGCACAGCTAAAGTGCAAAGTGATGGATAAATTTAGCAAAAAAATAGTTAAAAGGAACTAAACTGTGCAAAATGCAAATTCACTAAAATGAGAAGAATTACTAAAATTAACAATATGAGAGCTAAAAGGAGGTAAATGATAGCTAAAATAAGTAAAAGAATAGCTAAAATGAGCTAAATGATTGCTAAGGCAAGCAAATGTTAACTAAAATTAGCAAAGAATATAGCTAGATTCTAAATGGCAGCTATAATGAAGCTAAAAAATACATAATGAGAGCTAAAAGAAGCAAATGGAAAACTAGAAGCTAAAAGTGAGAGGAAAAATGAAAACAGAGCAAATAAGMTGAAGCAGACTTAAATGAATATCTTTGTTATACGTATTTGTTATACTAATAAATATAACTTAAACATCTTAAAGTATAAAAGTTAAATGAAAAGTCAAAGCACCTCCTGAACGAGCTGAATGTTCTATGAGCAGCTAAAATGACAAAGTCTGCAGAAGTATTTCAAATGCCAAAAAATAGACAGAAAAACAACAAAATATAAAGGTGAATGCTGACTCAGCGTTCAAACAAAAGCCGAAGCTCCCGGCTGAAGTTAAAGACAAAATGCCAGAGCAGCTAAAGCTGCTTCAGCAAAACCAACATCTGTGTTTCGCAGCCCTGATCGGGCTCTTCCTGCTCCGAGCTTATTTGGTTTGGCACGAGGAGCATGTTCACATGGCTGCTCCGCTGTTATCCTACAGATGAAACACAAGGTTCCTCTGCCAACGCTGAAACCAGACGTCCACCGCTGTTTTTAAAGCAGGAGCCCAGGAGATGTTTGTTGTACTTTGTGCAGCCGGAGAGGATTGAGTTTCCTCAGAGTGAGAGAGGGAAACGCTGCACGGCGCTCTGCTGAAAAGCTTTTAAAAGCCAGAGCGGATCAGGTTGTGGTTAACAAGTGTGCCTTACAGATTTAAATCTCAGACTGAAATCTTGGCTGGCCTCAAGGAAAAACAGAAAACCTGCAGAAGGTTTTTAATTTGAAGGTTTCGAGCCACTTCCTGTGTTTTCACTGCAGAAACTGCAACCATCCCACAGAGCTGTGTGGTTTTTTTCCTCTCAACCTTTGATTACAAACTGTTCCTGAAGCTCCACTTATTCTGGAAATATTTGTTTTGTTCATGCGTGCGTCAGTTTTTAACTCGAGTACTTTGTGTCTGAGAACTTAAGCTRCGTGTTGAGCCTGAGCCCAGTTGTTGATCTGCTGCCTGAAGGCTGCAGAGGCTGGAAGGTCAGGCYGCAAATATGCTCTAAAACACCACATGCATGCTGAAAACAGAGGCCAGGCTGAGAAATCCAACAAGCTCATCACGTAAAGACGATTAAAAACTTAAGCTGAAAAATGCAAATATACCATCAGAAAAAGTATCCAGTCTGATGTTACGTAGCTGCAGAAACTGAATATTTATTAGTCTCTATTAAAAAGAGCACATCATTAAAACACGAGTCAGAACATGAAATAAATGAGACATATTTTAAAGGAGATTTTAAAGTGCCTTTGTCATTTTTTTGTAATAAATACAAACTCATTTTTTAAAAGATAAGATTTATAATATATTGCAAAAAAATGACGTAGCTGAGATGAACAGTTGTTGACATATTCACATGTGAAGCAACAGGAAGTGATGTCAAAGGGGAACGTCTGTATGTGAACAGAACTCGGACTGCAGAGAAAATTCTGATGTTTCATTAGATTATTTTGAGTTTTTTATCAGGCATGAAGAAGAGTCAAAGTTCAAATGTTTCAGGAAACAAAAACCAGAGTTCTTTTTCTTAAAGAGTTCCCCTTTGATGTCACTTCCTGTTTCATTTTGCCTGAGTCAAGTTCAAAAGAAAATGTCAGTTTTCTGACAAAATGGGTCAAATTGTGTGTATGTGCCAAGTTTCTTAAATTTAAAAATAGTTTCCTTGAAATTGTGTATTTGAAGGACACACATGTCACAGGCACTTAAGTTTTTCAGTTCCAAAAAAAGTGACGGAGATACAAAATAAGTTAAATTTGCTTTAATCCTTCTTTAAAAGTTTTTTATGTTGATGATTCTTATGACAGGAATCATAAACTGATTAAACTTTCCTATCCCTGCATAAACTTCACCCTGTTYATCTTTTCTTCAGGTTAAAACAGATCAAAAATTATAAAAGTAACAAATCAGCTCCTCTGACTCAGTCTCAACAAACCTTCCACATTCCTTCATCTGTATATTTAATCCTAATCCCTGCTGAGAGGGAACGTCAGACCCAACAGTCTGCAAATATTATCCCAGCTCCTCTACTGTCCTTCAACTGATCTTTGGTTTATTTCTGTTCAGATGAACCCGTGTTGATCTTTCAAACCATCTCTCTGCTCCGGTCAGGTTTCAGGCTGCAGGCTGAGGGGGCGGGGCATCCAGCAGGAGCGCATCATCCAGATGTGGCTGCAGGCTGAGGGGGCGGGGCATCCAGCAGGAGCGCATCATCCAGATGTGGCTGCAGGAGCCAGGGGGGAAGCAGCGCCCCCTATAGGCACTGAGTTTCACTCTGGATCCTGGTGCTGCCAGGGTTTTGTGTTTTGATTTATTAGATTTGTTTTAAAAAATAAGTCATCCTGAAGTTGTGTCTCCTCTGAGAAACTTTAAAGTCCTGACTATAGCTGTAAAAATAAAAATCAGCTGAAACTCCTTCAGCACAAAAAAATAAATRAAACATTARAAAAGATYCCAAATAATTACTTTCATTTTACAGGTTTTCTTCTCTTCAGACAGCTGTTTACAGTTAGAAACAAAAAATATATTTTTCCTCTGAAAATGCAGTGAATGTTTAGTGCTTAAAGCTTTTTGCTGAAAGCTGCTGAAAAAGTTTACGAAACTGGTCATGTGAGTTCAGTTTGAATGGCTGAAAGCAGGACAACAAATTATTTTTTTTAAATTTGCTTTTTCAGTTTTGTTTTGTTTTTTCTACTCCGTCCATCTGTCCGGACAGGGCAGAGGGAAACACGGCTCTGCTAAAAAGCTTTTAAAAGCCAGAGCAGATCAGAGCGGAGAAGAAAAATGGCAAAAAGGGTTTTAAAAAGTCTGAAAAAAGCAAAAAAAGTAATAACAAAAGAAGCTTAAAGTAGACACACTAATTAAAATCAACAGGTAGGGAAATGAAAATGAAAATATTAAAAGGAGCAAAAAAGCAGTTTCTTTTAAAATACCTAAAAACTGAAAATAGCCAAAGAAAAAGAAGCTGAAATTAGCACAAAGAAACTGAGCACAACACAGTTACGAAGTAAGAAAGCGAAACGATAACAAAAAGGTGAATTTAGCTATAAAAAAGCTCAAAAGAGCAAAAAATGAGTTTCAAAACACAGAAATTTTCACATAAATACACTGTCAGAAAAAAAAGTACTAGATTGTACCTTTAGGGGTACATTGGCTTGTCACTGGGGTGGTACCCTCAAAGGTACCGTTATTGTACCCTCAAGAGTGGGTACTTATTTGTACCCTTGTAGTTTGTACCTTAWACAGGCCAAAAGTGTACCTTCAGTGACAGTTTTGACAGTTTTTGTTCTGCTCATTTTATAAAATGAGCAGAAAGCAGCAGTAAGAAGTGCAAAAAAGTTTACATTTGCAGAAGAATTGAAAATGATGGCTAAAAAAACAGAATAAAAAAGCTCAAATCTACACAACAGAAGCAGATTGAAGATGAAATTAGCACCAAATATTTTAAATGAACAGAACAAAAGAAAAAGAGCAAAGATTTATGAACATTTTGAAAAGTTTAAGGATGTTCATTCTGGCAGAAAAAAAGCTAAATATCTCAAAATGTAAATAGCTAAAATACCAGAGACCTGAAGGTCCTGAAGGAGCTGAATTTTTATTTTTATTTTTTTATTTAGAAAGACAGATTTCCATTACATTCGTTAATTACAGCTTAACCCATTTAAAGTTGTACGTAATGATAGAAGCAGAGAATCAAATTAATTTGGTACATACATATTGCCTTTCTGGYATTTTCTTTTATAAACTGTTTCTAATTTTAGTTGTGAACGATAACAAAAATTAACAACATTGAACAAAAAATGGGGGTTGCACCAACTCGAGCAATAAAAACCACATGAACATAAAAGGGCAGGACACATAATTCACAAGAATAATCAAATGAAGTCAGATCTATTTGGTTTTACGTACTCAGTCCATTTGGTCCAGATCTTATAAAATGTTCCTATTTCATCTTGGAGGGAGAAAGAGATCTTTTCCATAGAATAAATCTGATAAACAATCTAAATTCATCCATTAATAGTGGGTGGGTCTGGTTTTAGCCATTTCCTTGTGACGGCTTTCTTACTGGCTGCCAGTAGAATGGCTAGCAGTTTGTTGTCTGGAGCTGAATTTTTGTTATTTAAATTGTTCMAATACAAAAATTATCAAACAAGATACGTGCTAAAAAACATAGAAGTAAAAACTGATCTGAAAAGTTTTGAGTTTTATAAATAATCACCCAATTATCAGATTCTCTAAATAATGCAAAAATAACATTTTATCTGCGAGGTGTTCGAGTCAGAGAGGCTGTGAGAACACTGAACCACAGATCTGAGAGAAACCCTCTTCCTGCTCTGACCCTGGTGGTCCCAGCCTGACCTGCATGATTCAGGTCTCACTGCAAACACATAAAACAACCAGACTGAAGTCCAGGGTTCTGGTTTTTGACTGGATGAATTATGGATCAGAACAGCAGACCTTCAGCCTCCTGGATGTGTTTCAGCTCTGAGCAGAAGAACAAACGGTTCACCTCTGAGTCTGAGGATCGCTTCAGTTCAGACGTGACGCTTGGCTTCAGCTTCATGCTGAAGGTTCAAAATGAAACTCAGTCAAATCTGAAGAAAGTGCTCATATTTCTTCATTAGTTCCTCTTTATTTGTTGGTTTTCTGCTGAATCTTTTTATTTCCACCAACTCTGAAGATCTCACTCAGTCAGTTAAAACAAATTTGATTTAAAGACATTTGTTCAAAAAAAGCAACAGAAATGAGAGTAAAAAGAAGGGCGACACAGCAGAGCCCACTTTGGTTCTTTTAATTCACCAGAAGGAAAATCTCTGAGCTGAATTATCAACTAATTAAACAAAAGATTGGAGCATTTTCTGCAGCTGCATCCTCTCAAGACAAAAAGAATCAAAGCTTTGTCACAAAACGCTGCGATTCGCCACGTTCACTGATTTATCTTCAGCATCCGAACATCTGGTGTAAAACCCAACATAAAAAAACAAATATTGTGCCTCATAAATCTAAACAAATGAAGACAAAAGTGTTAAAATGTCCTTATTTTCACCCAGATTTTGACGCCTCTTCTTTTTTGATCTGTTTTTAGACTCTGTATTTTCTCTGATTTTCCATAAAAACAACATCCTTGGTGAAAAAGTCATGAATTACTTTCAGCTTCGGGCCTGTTTTCATCCTGATCAGCGGAGCTAAATGAGCTGTAAGATCAAACTGCTGAGTCATTTTCAGTTTTTATAAGAAATGATTACGGCTTTGATAACTTCCCTTCTCCCTGTTTAACACGTAGGTGGAGATTTAATCTGACTTTCTTTGAARCTGATGTTTTAGAGACGGGTTTTCTGTTGAAACCTCAGCAGAATCCGCTGCAGTCGCAGACAGATGGCAGACGGTTTCCTCTCTTCGCTTTATGCCACGGATTATTCCAGATGTGCCGTCACCGAGCAGCTGTGCTGTCGTGTCGCTGTCAGTCWGCAGAACAGCATCATTTAGCCTCTGAGTGTTCTTTAAACGTCCCGGTGGGTCGATAAGAGACACAAACGCTGCTGGAGGTCAGAACAAGGATGGCTCTGTTTTACTGCCGTCAGGTGTTTTATGTGGAGTTTAGGGATGTAAACAGATCCTAACTGAAGGGAGGAAATAAAATCAAGCTGTTTTTCTTTACAGCACAGAAGATAAATCAGATCAGTAAATGAGACCGACTCAATATCAGAGTATTTCTCTGTTAATTAAGAAACTTAACCCATTTGTTCATGTCCAGGTCAGAGTTTTAGTTAAAATTATAAATTACTGTCTTTATTATGAGACAGTTTTACATGTTTTTAAGATATGAGTCCAAAGCTGTCATGAGGATTTGCTGAAGATTTCTCCAGGCTGCAAACCTCCCTGTATTCATGTCGAAGTGAACTAAAGTTAATGCAGTTTGTTAAAAACACATAACTTTTTATAAATCTCCACCTCCGGTTTCTCAAAGTTTCCATCAGCAGCTGGCAGGACAAGTGATTAAAATCTGCACCCAKTTCTCATTAAATGTTGTCCTTTTTGCTCCGTTTGATGCATTCCAGCTGTCGTTTCAGATCTGCAGAAATTAAAGCATTTTATTAACACAACTATTCCAGTAAATCTTAAACAGAAACATAGTGTTGTATAAAGTCTCTCTMTATAACTTTGGTAAAAGTTAGTCGCCTATAAAAATATAACTTGAAGAAAGTCTTGAGTATCTGACACCGTACTTCAAATTAAATCTTTCAACTTCGACRTTTCATTTTTAACTTTAACTAAACTCGTCTCAATGCTRCAGCTGAGCTCTGCTAACACTAACTGAGCTCTACCTGGTATTTCCTGCACAGAAACAGTGTTTTAACAGTACTATGTGCACAACTGACTAAATGTGACATAAATAAAAACAGAAATGCTATTAAAAGTAAGAGTTTTGCTCGGTGTTGAGTTGTGGTAAGCCTTGAATTCTGCACCCTTCCACTTTCCAACAGGGAATTCCCATGAATAATCAAAGTGCATTATGGGAGATGTAGTTTATGGTCAGTGCTGGCTTTACAGCAGCTTAATCTGAGACATTATTACAGGCATATTCAGTAAAATGTTCAGGGGCCACAGTTACTCAAAGTCAAAAGCTCGGGGGCCAGACAACTATTATTGTACTTCACCTTTTTAAATGCTTATTTTGTTATAGTGAATCATAAATTCAAACTTTAACATTGATGTAAAAACTATTTTAATTTTTAATTAAGAACCAAAAAATAATAATAATTGGCGCGGGCCGGACCGAAGTCATGCACAGGCCGCATTTGGCTCGTGGGCCTGAATTTGACAAGTGGGTTAGAACATCCAAAATGACACTTATTAGGAGGTGACCTGCATAAAAACATTTTCTAAAAGCCACAATGACTCTTTTGTATGGAAATGTTAACGTTGAAGAGGTTAGGAAACAGTAGACGACCTGTTTGAGCTGTAATCAGATCATCTTCACTCGTTCTGCTGGAGTGTGACAGTGGGTCGTACAGGTGTGATGGAGCAAATACAGGTGTCAGAATGGAAAATATKTATTTAGGATTTTATTCAAGTTATTTCCTTCATTAAAACAAAATCTACTGCACAGTAAAATAAAAATAAAAATCATGTGAAAACGGTGCCGAGTGAAGAGAAAATCTTATTTTATTTGTCCCTTATTTTCAAAAAAGAACTTCAATAAACTAAAGCTTCAACATTTTACATATTTACAAAAAAAACCCACATCAAATATCTTCATTTTATTTCCACTAAATACTACAAATGGTTTATTTTCCCAATAATTTCTACTTAATCATCAATACTTCACTGAATTCACTCTATCCAGGATATATCTGGTTAGGTTTCTTTTTAAACAAYAAGGCAGAATGAAAACAAAACAAGAAATGAGAATAATGACTTTCTACTTCTTACTTTTTTAAAAAYGTAAGGAGTCCAGATGTGTGAAGGAGCAAAACGTTTGTTCCAACTCTGGAAACGTGATGTTTGGATGATCTGAAGGTGGAAGCTGCAGAAACACGTTGAATGGAAGCAGAGTGGTTCTGCAGCACAGTGAAACTGCAGGCGGGTCGGATCAGAACTCCTGGTGCTGATCCACACAGGTTTGTTGTGTCCAAAGTGACTCAGTGAAACACCTGATCAGGATGCTGGTGTTTGTGTTGAGCAAACATCAGGTGTTTCCTGTCATGTGGGACAGATTGTGTTGAGCTGACGGCCGTGCAGCAGCAGAAAACAACATTATGTCTGATAATGGACGGGACGTCCTTGTCACTTTCATTTAGACACGCTTAATTGGATACCTGCCCTGATGGCCGTATGGCTCATAATGGCCATCAAAYTGTCTCTTCTCAGAGGAGAGGCGGCTTTGATGAAGACGGAGACATTAAGGCCGACGTTATTTAATGTTTTTAGATTTAAACTGGAATGAAAAACAGCTTCTGCTGTCAGGAGCCAAAGAAATGTGGGATTTTTGGTTCTTATCTTTGAAGCAGCAACAAACTCCCGTCTGTTTTTACATGTAAACATTTTCTGTGGGTAAATAAAAATTTACTTATTTATCTTATCATATATTTATTGTTTGTCTCAACTTGTAAATTCAAGAATTTTATTTTTCCTTATAAATAGTAGCTGTCTTATATGTATTTGCCTTTTTCTCCTCTTTAACNGTCTTATATGTATTAGCCTTTTTCTCCTCTTTAACAAAATCTTTATTTAATTCTATTTCTAATTTTATTTTACTGTTATTACAGTTTTACTCTATGCCCCAGTTTGATGCATTAAAATCATATAAAATAGATACTGCTGAACAGTGGGGATCTGGGGGGTCGTTGGTGGTCCCAATGGATAGCCCTTCATCAGAACTAAACAACCAAAAAGATCTGCAGCTCCTGTGTTGAATCGTTTCTGGGTTATAAGCATTTTTGTACGTCCAGACACCCCACCCCCTTTTCAGATGGAGCCCCCTCTTCAAATATAGGGTCTGTGATAAAACCGTTGGCTGGCTCAGTGTAGGTCAGACACATCCACAGTCCTGCCAAATGTCACTTTGGTTGGTGCAGCCATGTCCGCGCTATAGTTGATAAAAAATAATTAAAATTAAAATATATATATACAGCTAATTTGAAATGCTGCACGATGAAAATGTCTTGCAGCATTTCAAATTAAAAGTAATGGGACATAATTTTTTTCTATTCACAGCAGGGCTTTTATTGTGAAAAATAAACCCAGCCAGTCGAGGCAGTTGGCCGCCTGGTTCTGGTTCTGCTGGAGGTTCCTTCCTGTTAAAAGAGTTTTTCCTTTCCACTGTCGCCAACGTGCTGCTCAGGATGGGAAACTGAGGAAGTGATTCAACGCAATCTGCTGAAATCCTTAAAGTGTGTGTGTGTGTGTGTGTGTGTTCAGTGCCCTGAGATGACATATGTTGTGACTTGGCRCCATATAAATAAACTGAATTGAAAAATTAAAACAACCTGATTACCAGCTGATCCAAACTGACACAAAGTGGTTTTGAAGGAAACACATGTTATCAGGAGAAACGTTATTTTTAAATCATTTTAAAGGTTTGTTTTAACACCTGAGAGCCACAGACATAAAATTACATTTTTAATATATTTGAGCTCCAACAAAAATCTAATAAAAACATCTGCAGGTGTGTTCTTTGTTGCATCAGTATAAATTTATTCTGAAAGGATGGAGGAATCCAACATGTGATTTATTTCTACTTTCTTTAGTGCTTTTTTTTTTACCAGATTCTGTCATTTTAACACAAAATAAACACACAAAGCCAGCTCTGACAGAAAGTAACAAACGTGGGTTTTAATGTGAGCGTCGATGAAGAACAGTTTGTGCTTCACTTCTGAGCACTGCAGTTTAACAGTCTGGTAGAAGAATAGTCTGAAAGTCCTGCAGTCCTCAAACAATTAAAACATTTCAGTTTCTTTGAAGTGATCAAGATTTGTGCAGAACTTTCTGCATTTTTAAGTCTTTGTTCTTTGAAAAAATACAGTTGTATGAGCTACTAAATAAATATAAAGTAAGTATAATTAAAAGATTATTTTGTCCAAAACAAATAGAAATATATCAAATATACATAAAAAGCATATTTCACTTTTCATGTTAGAAAAGTAACTTTTAATGAGARCAGAGAACAGGTGTAGGTGGGTTGGGCAGCTAATTAACGGGAAAAGCTTCCTGACGGGAAGTCCTCAGACAGATTCACAGCTTTGATCCCCAGTGGACACAAAAAAATATTTGAATTAATCTGTTTTCTGTAACTTCTCAGAGTTTGAGATTCTGACGACAGTTTGACAAAGAGCTGTTTCCAAAAAACGAGAAAAAATAAAAAAGTGAGCGCGGGAACAAAGGCTTCTCTCTCTTTATTTGGATTAAACAAAGAAGTGGGACACAGTGATCAGAGCTGCACTCAGATCTTTATATAACTGTTTGTTTTATTCTCAAATCCTTTAATTTTCAGAGAATACAAAGAACAAAGTTCTTGTGATTCACTACCACTAAAACTCTTGCTGGAGCCTCTCCTGTTTGGCTCCTGCAGTAAATATTTTCTTGTTTCTGTGTTTCTCTGCTCTCCTCTGTTTTTCTGCACAGGATCCTTCCTCTCTGGGTTCTCTGTGGTGGAACGACAGGATCACCATCAGAGCCTGAGGAACCCTCGCAGGGATTTGTGAAGTTTGGGGGTGAAGCTGCTGGAAGCTGAGCAGCAGGGAGGCTGATTCTCCCGTCCAATCAGAGAGCTGCTCCTGATTCTCCATCACCTGTTCAGACTCAGTGTGAAGGAGAGGGGAGACTAAAGTTCATTTAAAGACCACTGTTGGTTTTAGCTGAGTGAAACCATACTGTTGTTCTCATGCGGTTTGTTAGCTGTCTCATGTTGCAGCTTCCTCCTGGTCTCCAGTTGTCAGACTGAACACGCACACGCAGGAAACCAGCAGGAGGTCGTCCTGACGGGAAGAGACAATCAGCTGCTGACAGATTCAGAAAACAGCTCTTAGGGAATATTTGGTTTGTTCTCATTTGAGGTTTTTTTTCTCAGCATCATTAGTGTTCAACAATAAAAGTGTAAACATTTAGTTTTTGTGTAAAAACCATACAACCTCATGAATTACAAACTGATTTCCATGATCCAGCAGCAGAAAACAAACAGAACTCATAAAGGATGCGTTAAAAACCGAGCGGTTGTTTGTGTTGTTGACYCTGAGCTCCTCCGGCTTTAATTGCTTCACGTTTGCAGGGAAATCTGGAGTCGGCCACCTCGACTCGTTCTGCTCCTTCATCACGGAACAAACGAGGGATGATCCACTTTRTCGTTGTTTACATTAGAACAGGAAACATGTCGCTGCACACAGGATGTGAGCAGTGTTTGTGTCAACAACAACAACAGGCTCAGCTGATGTCAGTTATTAAAAAGAAATTTTGAATGATAATGAAACTTTCCCTGTTCTGGATTTAAAGAACTAAATGTATTTTGTTTAGTTGTTTCAGGAGGAATAAAAGTCTCAGCTTGTCCTCTCTGTCTCATTAAAGCTCATTAATTTCWCATCAGTCATGCAGAAGCAGCTTTTTGTTTCGGCTGCTGTTTGTCTGCAGTGATGCTGACGCTCGCTGTGATGCGCTGAGTGTGCAGGAGGAACTCAAGCTCGGCTCTCCTTGACATTTCTCAGCAGCACGTCCCTCTGCTTTAACCCCTGTCTGCTCCGTCATGATACATGTCCCAATAAAGCTCTCTGTTCATGTGCAAACACACAACAGGAACATTAACACACCCKCTCACTCCGCTCCCATGAATAATCCATGAGCTCATGAGTCTGTTACAGAAGCAACCTWACATTAAGATTAAAGCATTAATATAAAACATAACATTTATTGCACTTACCTAAAAAATCGGTTTAAAAATGAATTTCCCTAAACTGAAACTGATCTTAACGGTTTGAGTCTGAATTAAGTTGCTTTGAAACTATTTTATATTTAAAATTCAATTTGATTACTTTCAGTTTAAGTTCATTAATTTAATTTCAGTTCCAAAATGAGTTTTCTTGAGAAATCCACAGAGTATTTGAACACAGAGCAACAGATTCTGTTTGTATGGAAGAGGATTAGGGCCACTGAAAAAAATAAAAGGAATTCTGACTTTCTCAAAATTCTGACTTTCTCATCAATATTTAAGTTAAATATTTAACTT
>NW_013952487.1:770463-776780 GCF_001266775.1 Austrofundulus limnaeus | reverse complement strand
AAAGGCTAAATAAAACAAAAATACTGGTGGTAATTTTTGACTGTGTCTTTACAAACGACACCCCATACAACACAAGCAGCTTCTAAGTTCAGGTTTAAATTTACTAACTTTTATTAATCCTTTAATTAAGATACAAAGTTTATACCTCCTAAGACTGAATAATTAGTTGTAATTTTTCTTAAAAATAATCTAGGTGAAAGTTCCTCTGCGGGAGTGTGGGTGGGAGCAGCCCCCCCTCCAGGTGTCAGATGTTTCTCTGAACGGGTCGGGCACAATGAGATGCTGAGGCAGCTGGATTCTCTGTTTTCAAGCCACTGGAGGCCTTCGTTATTAGGATGGCATTTAAATCTAATTCACGTCTGCTGAGATCAGTGTCACAAATCTCCCAGCGCCGCCTTCAGATAATGATATTCTTAAAAATGTATACGTTACTGCCAGCTGTCGGCGTGGCCTTGTGCTGTTTAATGCACGTCACATCTCATCTGAGAAGCTCTGATTTAACCAGCTTGCTGCAGTTTGTCCTTTGGGCTCTTCGACAGCAGTGTCATTTAAATAATTTGAGATTTTCACCGCCGAGSCTGTTCGAGTGAACAGCTGAAGGATCAGAGAGACTTTTGTCCCGCCTGCAGAGCCGAGCCAAGTCAGGAGCTCCACACCGTGTTCAAAGCTCCGAGGAAACGCTTTGAGTTTTGATAAGAACAGAAGTGARTTATTTAATCAAACTTGAGCTTAAATAAACATGCTGTAAGATTAACTTTTCATGCTTTATCATAAATTTTTATTTAAATGTATATAACCCCATTCCATCAAATAACTGACGGTCAGGTTGGTGTCGGTATCATTCTGTTTGGCTTCAGCTCATTTCCACTACTTACTTCTTTTTTTAATTGGAACAGAACTCAAGCACATACAAAACAATTATATTAACAAATAAACATGGAGTAGAATTATAAAAACACAGTCTTAGATTTTTTAAATAACTGTAAAGGGCTCGACACACGGGGWGCGACAAACTACAGCGATTAACGGCTGTCATCGCAGCCAGGGTGAAACCCGACACACGGGACGCGATAGCGATCGCAGCGTTGTGAATCGCGCTCTCAGGTCGCTTGTCTTCACAAAATTTGATTGGTTCTTGACTCTGAAGGCGGGTGTGCATTACGGACGTGTAAACTAAACAAATCTTGYGATGCTAACATTGAAAAACAAACACACATCAARATACAGTTTTGTGAGCAAAAACTTACCATAAACTTCACCYTGGTGCCAATAAATTCCCACAAAGCTTTTTAGTAATCACTTGGTGAAAGTGTTAGCTAACTGCAGTGTGTAGCATACTCTCCTCTCATTGGTCAGTCAATGAAACCCTCGCTGATTGGTTGTACGCTAAGCAACAAAAGTTGAACATTTTTCAACTTTCATATGTCGCGTCGCAAGCTCGTGTGTGCACGTCTACGTGTACGAGCGTGAAATTTCACATGCACTATTTTTGCCGGTCGCTTGGATGGAGGAGGGCAAGAGATTGTCGCCTCACCGCACAGGCTCCATAGGAAATGAATGGAGAGCGAGCGACKTCGCCTCCCGTGTGTCGAGCCCTTAAGGAGGAAGTGATTTTATCTGAAGACATGATGAACACTGTTCAAGGTTTAGGACCTTTTGTACATTTTATCAGCCTGGCCCTTGCCTTCCCACACAGTTCCACTCAATTCTAGTTTCTCTTCACTGCTCCGTCTGGGATGTCTCCCGTACACAAGGATTTCTTCAGTAGAATTTTACCTGGGCCAATCAGCAAACAGAAGGCGGGGTTTTGAACAACAACGTTGATTTTCTGCGCAGTGTCTGCTTGTAGTTTAGCCATGGCAGCAGAGGAAGTGAAAGTAGTCCTGCTGGATAGCCCCGCCTCAGAACAACCAACGAAAATCTGAAGCTCTTATGTTTAATAGCTCTTGAGCTATAACCATTTTTGTATGTCCAGATACCCCTTTTTCAGATGAATTGGGGGGTCCAGGGTGGTGGGGGGGGCACTGATTGGTGGGCCTGATGGATAGAGCTTCATCAGAGCTAAACAACAAAAGAAATCTGAAGCTCSTATGTTGAACAGTTTGAGTTATAAGCATTTTTGCATGTCCAGACACCCCCTCTTTGGATGAACAACATGCATAAAACAGACTGTTATGTAGGACAGCTTTTTTCTGTTCTGAATTAAATGAGGAACTCAAGACTGTTTCTAGACTTTTTACAAGATTTCATAAAAAAGGAAAGCTTTTTTTTTTTGGAATGAAGCTATAATTTATTGCATATAAACATGAAGAAACTGAACCCAGATGATGAAACGCTGACATCTTCACACTCTCACTGTTGACCACACTTCTGAAGACGTGATGAGCTTCAGCCTCTCAGCTTCTCTTGTTTCATCTCCTCCACTTYGGGATTTGGAGCTGAGAGCATCCAGCTTTAAGAAACCTTTTTTATTCACATCTGCAGCCGTCAGATTTCCTGCTGTTTGCTTCGTGTTGGTGAATACTGATGAAGACGATGTGTTGGTGTGGCTCTGGCTCCTCCCATCAGCTCGCTTGGGAATCGTTTGAGTTTTACTTTTAGAATTGGAATTAAATCAGTTTGGGTCAACTGTCCAAGAAAACCCGGAGAGTGATGAAGAGGTGAGGAAGACGAGAGTCGAGGAAAAAAACACAAACAYGATAATCACCAAAGCAGAGTCGAGCAGCAGGAGTTCGTTCAGGAGATAATCTGCTGTCGAATGAAAATAAATGAAAAACAGAAAAGTGACGGTGCTTAACCTGCGCTGACAGAACTCCTCTCTTTAATTGGACTCAGTGTTCTGACCCAGTTGCTGCTCTGCCTCCAGTAAACTGGAGTCCTGTGTGTAAACACACGCCAGCTCACTAACGAACGAACGAAAAGCCCCCAGATGAAATATTTGTTCCAATCGGCGCCGAACATTGACAGCGTTTGACGCTGTGTCAAATTACCACCAATTAAAAAGAAATAACGAGGACGTGTTGCGACACGTTGACCGAGACTCTTTATTTATTTGTTTGTTAACTTTTGTTTGTTAACTTTTGTTGTTTGTTAACTTTATTTAGCCTGTCTTGTTTTATTGCTCTGCGTCTGCACACCTGCTGAGCATCAGCAGCACTGAGAATCATTGTTTCAATGATTTTCTTCAAAAGTAGAAGACGTCCCTGAATGCAGCACACCGTGATGCATTCATAACATCCTTCAAAGGAATGCATATTGCCCGCTAACTTCATGTCCTGTTTTAAAAATAATAATAAATTGTACCTACAGTATAACGCACTTTGCATTTACAGAAATCTCAAAACAATTATAAACAGTAAAAACAAGGACCATAAAAACTGATTTRAACGTTAAAATATTAAAACCTAAATAAAAACACTGAGTAAAATTGTTTTTAGGCCTGTTTGGAAGTTTTAGATCATCTCTTGTTGAAGTTAGAAGGTTGTACTCAAAGTGTTGCATAAAGTACCTCAAAGTGATACTTGAGTAAAAGTACAAGTATCTTATCATAAAAATTCAAGTCTTCTCTAAAAGTATTACTTGCGTAAAAGTCTTAAAGTATCTGAWATTTTTGTACTTAAGTATCAAAAGTAAATTTCTGACACAAAATCTACTTAAGTATTAAAAGTAAAAGTACTGAGTAAAAGTGAGCAGTTAGATTTTCCAAAATGACATTTATTGGGAGGTGACTTCTCCAAAAACATATTTTCTAACAGCGTGCAGCTGTGATGGGTTGTGTACAAGCTAATAGTGTGTCAGAATGGTATATATTTATACTTCTCATCCAAACACAATTAAATTCACTCTGTCCAGGAGACACAGTTTATCAGGATAGGATTTTTTTAAGTAATAATAACTTGGAATAAAATAGGAGTAATGATTTTCTACTTCTTACCCTTTTAAAAAATGTAGTGAGTAGAAAGTACAGATAAATGTGTAAAAATGTAATGAGTAAAAGTAAAAAGTACGCTGAAAAATAATTACTCAAGTAAAGTACAGATAACCAAAATTTCTGCTTAAGTACAGTAACAAAGTATTTGTACGTACCGGTACTTTACAACTCTGGTCACTTTGGTCAAAGCTGTTGGCGCTCAGATAATGTGTGCTGATGACTCTCAGCTACTACCACACCAGATTTTATCTTAATGTCTGTAAAATTCACTGAGATCTAATCGTGGTTTTAAAAACTAAATTTGTTTTGATTATTGGTTGTAGAACAACTTCTGATGATCAGTTTCACAGATTGTTAATTGGTTTGTGAGATATTTTGCTAACAGACTCCGTTATGCTTGGAGTACCTGCTGGTGACGAGGCTCAGCTACTACCACACTGAGTTTGAGCTCAGTAAAAAAGACAGTAAAACTGGTTGAGTTATGAACTTTATTGTTTTTGTAAAATTGGCTGTGGCGGCCATCTTGAACGCAATAAACTCCAAGCTGAAGATGTTTATGATTACTTTCAGGGAGCTTCRTTCAAATTAGTTTACAGTTTTATGAAATATTTTGGTAACAGTACAAATCATTAATGCTGCTTCACTATTAGATAATAGTGCGAACGCTTCACAATCACTCACAACTGTTTTTTTGTATGTTTTTGTCACCTCATTCCGCAATTTTTTTGTGCTGTTTTAACAATTCATATATCAAAAATATTTTAGCTCCTTCAGGACATTCCAGCTATGATTTTTGGTGTTTCAGCTACTTTTACTTTTTTAGCTATTTCACTTTTTTAGCCTAATTTTCCCCCATTTGAAATGAATTAAGCTGTTAATGTTTCTAAATCTTTACAGCACTTTACACAWTCTGTTCTGGTTCAGCCCGTTTTACCTTCTTTCTGCTAGATTTAGCTTCTTTTCTTCTAATTTTGGCCTTTTTCTGCAATTTCTTGCAAAAATTCTACTCTGCTAACTAGATTGTAGTTTTTTGTGCGTTTTTTTGTGCGTTATCTACTGTTCAGCTGTTACTAGGTTAAAAAAAAGATGAAGATTCACATTTCAGCTTATACAGTATCTGCTGATGTCTGGAAACAGCTCCTTCACTTTTTATGCTCAATTCAGCATTTTCAGCAACATTTTAGCTGTTTTCATGCACATTTAGGCTGTTTTAGCTATTTTTAGTTCTTTCATTTTTTCTGCTAATTTAGCTTTTTTTCACCACTTTCACCATCTTTTGGACACTTTTAACTTAGCTTTTAATATGCAAATTTTAGCTTGTTTCTGCTATTTTAGCTGTTCTTATGCTAATGTATTATTTTTGTGTGATTATTTCTGCTATTTTGAGCTTTTAATACTACTTTCGTGTTTCATATGAACCTGCACATCATAAACTRGGCAGCTAGAAGTATTCACACTAGCATTTTCACAGAAAATGCAGTTTTTAGTTCATTTTAATACCAGTTATTTTCATATTTGTGCTCACAGTGCATCACCAAAAACACAACAAACACCAGTAAGAACCTCAAAGTTCTGTGTAAAGTTTCCTCCTGCCCTGAAATAAATAAACTTCCCTCCATTCAGAGTCGCAGAATCAGCTTCTGTCAGACGCCTCACGCTGAGCAGCTCAATGCAGCCGCAGCGCTTCCGGGCCTTTCAAGAGTCGGCCACCACACGAGGCAAACAGGTCCAAAGTCTTCTATTATTCCAATCAGAGCAGCCGCTCCCCGGAGCCCTGCCCATAGGTGAGACAGGCGAGTGAAGTGGTAAATGTGTTCATTTGCAGGCGGCTCTCATTTTATCGACTTTTTCCAAGCTGCCTGATAGATGCTGCGTGAGGCCGGCTCAGCGGGGAGAGTCAYTTAAGCAAAGGGCATCTGTCAGAACCCAAATGGCTCCATGCATTTCCAACTGCAGCTGATGAATCRTTTAAAGACAGAGATCCAATTAAAAAATAATTCAACATGTGACCCTCATCTGCTCTGTTCGGGAATTTACTCAACTTCTCTACAGTTTCAGCGTCGTCAGAGTGACACGGTTTAACACCCCGAAGCACTTTGGTTTACAGATGTTACCATGAATTTTAAAGGTTTTTAAAGATTGTTCAGACAGACGATGATCACTAAATTAAAATGTCAAAACAGAAGTTTAAAAAATCACAAATTTCGGGTGCAGACAAGTCATACATCAAAATGTGAGTTAGGGCTGCACAATATCAGGAAAACCTGAGATAACAAGAGTTTAATGTTGTAAGAGTAACTAACATAGTTTTCATTATTCAGCTCACTTTTTGAGCGTTAAAATTTTCCACTAACATTTTATTATTTAGCTCACTGTTCCTACATTT
>NW_013952487.1:768289-770107 GCF_001266775.1 Austrofundulus limnaeus | reverse complement strand
AAAAATCAGCTAAATAATGAAAAATATGTTGGTGAAATTTTTTTCACGTTTTATTTCACACTTGGTGCCCCGTATTATTTCACTGATGATGAATGTGAGTGTTTTTATCTTTCGCCCAAAGTGTCTCTCACTGCCGTCAGAACTCCTCAGGGTGTAAAGAAACACATGAAAGCTTCAGATATTTTAGCTCATAACTGGAAGTGAAGGCTCTTTTAAACTTSTCTTATCTCCAACATAAAACACCGCAGAAACATAAAAACTCACATCGTCAGGAGCTGATTAAACACAACTTACAGTTTTCACACAGCGATTGTTAATCTGAGGCTTATTTTTCAGTCTGTTTCTCTGTCTCTCTTAGGGCTGCTGTCAGAGAGTGAGTAGAGAAACTCATATGATGAAGGAGAAACCTGAATTAAGCAGGTAAACAGCAGTTTGTGTTTTCACTTCCCCTCCAGTCGGTGTTGAACCTTCATAACCCTCCAAATATGAAAACCATCAGACTGAGAGGTTAAATAAACCGAATGAAAACATCTCTTTAGAATCTGAACAGCTGAAAAGGTTTTGTTCACTCAAAAACAGGAATTCAAACCTTTTATTTAACACATTATTGTGCAAAAACAGCATTGCTGTGCAATTATTTTTAAAAGGTGCAGTTTTAAACTTTGAGCAGCGATTGATTTTATATTGAATCAGGTTAGAAGGTATCAGAAGTCATCTGCAGCATCATTATTCACCTGAGAGCTTTTGTGCCACAGAAAGACAAACCGCATTAGTTTTCAGAGGGAACGTTTTTAAAAGGGTTCATTTTGCTCAAAGAGCTGCTGAATCAGCCTCAGGATCATTTTATTCACACTTTACATTCAAAGCAGCTTCAGTGTTTCTCTAATTTCACTCATGACTGACCTGCTGATAGTAACCCGTTTATTTCTGAACGCCGCCGAGGCGCAGCTTGTATTCTTTCTTTATTTGAACTGGAAGTCTGGAAACTGTTTAATGAAATTCTCAAAGCACTTTTACTGGATGCTCATCTTCAGGCTGAGCTGCTTTGAAAACATGTTTAAACTTTATGGATTCGTCCAAAGGATTTTTACTCCTGTCCGTGCTCAGACGGTAATATTCTGTCCCACTGATTGTCTCACCTGCCCGATGTGCAACACGACATCGTGTTCTGAGTCTGGAGACCTTCRGCATCGTGTTTTCAGGGTGTAAAGAAAGCACAGGAGTCACTTCATCACTGCAGGAAGAAGAARAATTTAACAGTGAAACAAAAGAATGTTTTACTGATGATGGAAGATAATCTGAACCTGTGATGACCTCACTCTAACCCCAGAAAAGTAAAAAAATAAATAAAAYAGACCCATAAATTCAGATCCATTAAGAGGTTTAAATTGACCCCTTAGAAAAAAAAAGTTAAAGGAATTTGACAAGACCCACCTTAAAGAGTAACTTTCCCCAAAATTAACTTTTTGTAGCTGATAAACTGTCTAGAATGTGTCTAAAATGTTATATAGTACTGTTGCTGTGCTAATTTTGATGTTTTTGTGCGTATTTGTTCAAACCTGTAATATTTGGTCTGAAAACGTGTTTTTGCTGCTCATATGGGTAGAGCAGTGGTACTGCAGGCTAATTTTGCATTTTGGTTAACAACTCTCCACTGTGACGTGTCTTCTCCACAGTTTCGTCACAGCGGCTGTGTTCTGGTATAAAAGCCTCTCTCTAAGACACGCCCCTGCAGCAGTCAGAGGGTGGAGCTGGTAGCAAGCTTAGCATGATCGTCTGTTGACCTTCAGCCTCCACACACACACACACACACACACA
>NW_013952487.1:764908-767057 GCF_001266775.1 Austrofundulus limnaeus | reverse complement strand
CCTCCCCTACCCACTTTGATGCATTTTTCAAATTTCGCCTTGGGGCGGAGTTATCTTTTCACGGGGGTAAGATACACTTTAAAGACTTAAAGAATCGGATGTTCAGCTCAGGGGTGGAGCCAGAGGGGGGCCGGGGTGGCACCTGATTGGCCACCCCCAAATGATTGACAAGTGGGTGGAGATTGCAGGTGGCATTTTAAAGATGAAWACAAAAAGAGTAAATATCTATAAAGCAGCTGTAGTGTTGGGTGTAGAGAGTGTATGAAGAAAAAACAAACTTTTTGAAACTACTGAATTAATATAAACAACAATTAAGAGTTTGAAATAAAGGGGAACTCTTTTATCAATCTTAGCTAAAATTACACAAAGCTTCAGCTCATTACTTCTTAAAATAGCTGATTTAAAGCCATTTGAAATGGCAGCCAACTTGAATTTTCAAATCAAGTTATTTATATGTGCCCCCCCCCCCCAAAAAAAAAAACACACCTTGACCACCCCTTGCAAAAAAACGTTTAGCTCTGCCCCTGGTTCAGCTCATTTTTCAAAGCATTTAAAACACAGATATAATTTAATTTTTTTTATTTTTAAACTCAGAATAAAGAACATGCAAAGGTTGCAGTTCTGACAATCTGTTCCCATCATTAAAGCCAGTCTAACGGGGACATTTTTACAGAATTCCTCCTCTCTGATGATTAAAGTGTAATGAAGACTTCCYCCCTTTGTGCTGCTCCGCTACGTTTTGTTCAAATTAAGATTTCAGACTCCAGAGTGTGACTTTCAATAACTTCCCCCCTGGAGCTGCTGTCAAATGGATATTTGTGGTTTTGTGTAATTTTTCTCAATTATTTTGTAATATTTTGGGTGAGAAGGCCTCCTTTTTATCCTCCGGGTGATAACAGTGAATATACAGTAATGAGCTCTGAGAGTAAAATTTGCAGTTTGGTGGGGGCGATACCAGCAGCTGCAAACAGTGGAATTGTTTCGGCTCGCCTTCAGCTGCTGGTTGGGTTCATCCCGTGATGATAAACGATGCGACGCTGCGACAAACGATAAACTGCAGCAGCAAAAAGCTAACATGTCCTTTAAAACATCTCCGATCTGGCAGCTGAATCAGTGGAAAGTGAAGATATCAAGCTGACACTTATTGTTTAATCTAACTTTAAAGATTGAACCTAAGAACCAGAACCATGTTTGTGCAGCTCCTGAAGCTGAACGCTTCTCTCTCTCTCGGCTGACAGGAAGTTTCTTCTTTCTCTTTGTTTGCAGGAGACCGACTCGGATTCGACACCCAAGATAAGACGACTCATCGTTTTTCTTCCTGTTTCTCATTAGAAACCATCAGYGCAGAAAACATTCAGCAGGTAGCGTCTCATTTTCGCAGCGCTGACTGTCACTTTGAGTGTTTAAAGTGACAACAGGCTGGGTCGATGGCAGCTCGCGTCGCTCATTAAAAAGAAACGCATGAACAGCTTGGGAACAGAGCAAACTGGAACAGGACGGGTCTCTGCAGACCGGGAGGTAAACCAAGCAGCAGCAGATGAACACTCACCTGCTCCGTACAGTTTACACACTTAACAGTTTAAAGTCATAGCCTGACATAAAACTTTATGGAAGCAGACAAGAAAGATTTGGCTTTCGTGTTTGTCAGGTAGGATGTTAAAGGTAACGCCTCACTGGGCTGTGACTGTTGGAGACTAGCTGACAACTCAAATTGCCAGGAAATGGACAACTTTTTCTATTTTTATAACCTAATTTAGCTGTGTTCCGGGCAGTTTACGGTATTTTGTTGCCTCATCGTTTCCCTGCACGTAAACGACTTCATCAGTTTTAGCGACGATGAACTGAACTTTGCTGTGGTAGTAGCTGAGAGTCCTTAGGAGAATTCAGCTCCGTCTTTTCTCAATATCTTGATCTAAAGCAGGGGTGCCCCAACTTTTTCCCAGAGAGGGCCAAAATGGAAAACCTATCCGAGGACAGAGGCTAGATGCAAAAATATAATGCATGAAATGCAAACCTTTTTTAAGTGATGTCATTGCAGTGGCCCTTGGTGGTTTGGTTTTGTTTGTTTGTTTGTTTGTTTGTTTGTTTGTTTGTTTGTTTGTTTGTTTGTTTGTTTGTTTGTTTGTTTGTTTGTTTGTTTGTTTGTTTG
>NW_013952487.1:762084-764190 GCF_001266775.1 Austrofundulus limnaeus | reverse complement strand
GGCTAAATCTGGTGCAATGCATCAAATTACGTTTTAATTGCACACTGTCCCGAATAAATAAATAAATCAAAATTTAAAAAAATTAAAAAGTTGATTTGGGGTTTAGTTATTCTTAAATTTAAAACTAAATTTCATCATGCAGATTCTTCCTGATTTTTAAATCTGCCCTTTTAAAGCAGATCATCCTGCTGTGTTTGACTCCTCTCTGCAGTTTTCCTGTGGTTCCAACAGGCAGGAAGGTGTTTCGACTGCATTTCACATTTAATTCAGCGTTTCCTGGCAGATTCTCCAGCTCTGCAGCAGCTGGAACACACTGAGGCGTTTCGAAAAAGATGATTRTCAAAGACTTCATCCGACTCGTAATGGATGGACGCCGCCTCGCTGACCTTTCCTCTCATTACGAGCCACGACGGACGCCAATAAACCCTGGAAACCGCTCTCCATCCATCATCGGCTGGAGGTTACCGTGCACAGACGAAGAGCGTGTCATATTTGGCTGTGACCTCCTCCAGCCTCAGAAAAGATGAGCTATCAGAGCTGACGTGACATTTGATGAGGTTGGGAGGGGGAGGATGGGGGGTCAGTCCTGTCAGGTAAACAAATGGATGCCAGTTTGTCAACTCATGGAACAATTCACAGCTCGAAACGGTTCAGATTCAGTAAAAAAATGTCCCAAAATCTTTCTATTGACCTTTTTAGAGAGCGACCTTTCATTCTTCTGTCCTTGGACACGCTTACAGAGCGAGGAAACATTCATGTGGAAATGCTGTAAACACAGTCTAGAGCTGCTTCCAGCTCTAAAAAATAAAGCCCCACTTTAGAGAGAATTCAYCAAATGTGCCAAAAACTTGATCTTGTGAGGGGAAACAGTTTCCTGGCAGAGTCCTCAGTTTGATGTCTGCAGAAACTAAGTCTGAAAAACATGTTTCACTTTTTAATTCCCCAATATTTGTGTTAAAACTCTGCGGAAAGTAAAGTCGGAGACGGCAAGCTTCATTATTTTATGATGCAGAACAGCTTGTGCAGCATTAGGGACTAAATGTCAGGACTGTTATAATGTCGTGCTGCACGAACACATCCCTCCGCCAAATGTCACTCAGAGACGTTGCATACAAATAATCAGACGGCCTTTTTATGAGCGAGCGACGAGAACAAACTGATCCAGACAAAGAAACGACTGGTGTTTCAGTGCGCTGCTGCAGTTTCCTGGAACACAAATGAAGCAGGAGGAGTTCTGCTGCAGCCGGTCCGCTGTTAATAATCACTCGTCCCCCGGTGGCCCCGGGACCCTCGGGTGTCCTCGGTTTCCCACATCTCTGTTTGCTTTAAAAAGAAATCATCTCTGAGACAAAGAGAGAAACGTGGAATCGACTCTGCACAGGGAGGAAGACTGAAATTAGTGCTAATGAGCAGATACTGAGTGTCGTTAAGTTCATTAGTACGACTTTAATGCTCACGGGGGACGTTTTTTAATCTTAGCTCTGTACAACATATAGGAAACACACATCAGCTCAGAGAAATACAAAAGCAGAACAACAAAAACATACAAAATAAGATAAATGAGCTCTCAGGGGCTGTTCACATTTGTTGTTACAAATCTGTCATGTGTTTTAGCTGCGTGTGGTCAACTCTGACATTTTGTTCACACTGGGTGGTAAACTGTGTCCATGTATAAACTGTGTCCATATATAAACTGTGTCCATATATAAACTGTGTCCATATATAAACTGTGTCCATACTGTATATAAACTGTGTCCATACTGTATATAAACTGTGTCCAAACTGTATATAAACTGTGTCCATGTATAAACTGTGTCCATGTATAAACTGTGTCCATGTATAAACTGTGTCCATGTATAAACTGTGTCCATATATAAACTGTGTCCATACTGTATATAAACTGTGTCCAAACTGTATATAAACTGTGTCCATGTATATAAACTGTGTCCACATATAAACTGTGTCCACATATAAACTGTGTCCACATATAAACTGTGTCCATATATAAACTGTGTCCATATATAAACTGTGTCCATAAATAAACTGTGTCCATAAATAAACTGTGTCCATAAATAAACTGTGTCCATAAATAAACTGTGTCCATAA
>NW_013952487.1:751862-761052 GCF_001266775.1 Austrofundulus limnaeus | reverse complement strand
TATATATACACAGTATATAATAAAGTCAGAGTTTTCCTTCTTTAAAAACCTGACAGGCTGCAGGCTGTTATTTCAGATGTGGTTGGCTCACAGAAAGGACTGAACACAGTGGAGTTCATAAAACACCTACAGACCACTTTAGATTTCTTTTCAGAAACACTTAGAGGATCCTGGATGAGTGTCAAAATAACGACTGTCATCATTTTAAATCTAATTTATTCACATATTGTATGGAAGAGCTGCAGTCAGGTAAAGGAAGAGCAAAGRTCAACAGAATTTTAAACAAAGAAACACCAAATAAAAAGAAACAATAGCATTTAGAGCAACGAGAAGCAGCTTGAATGCTGGGAGCTGAGCGACGCAGCTGAAAAATATTAGAGCTGAAACCATCTGAAGCTAAAACTCACAACAGCTAAAACCTCAACGCRAATTCTACAAGCTAAAGTCAGCACAACAGTAGCTAAAAGCTTGAATTATCACAACAWGAGAAGCTAAAACCAGCAAAATAACCCAACATGTCATCCACAAACAAAACCAAACATTTCTGAACTCCTCCTGTTTTCATCCTCCGTGGTCAATGGTTCTGTGCAGCAGGAAGCTCACCTGCGTTCACAGGAGGAGTAAAATAGCGAAGCGGGTCAGGAAAATTGGATGGGAGCGGAGGCGCGGATGGAGCTGCCGGTGGACTGATTTGTATTCATGAGGCGGCAGAAAGTTTATTTGAAGCTCGCAGAAGGAAACTGCTGCAGAGCTAAAATCCTGCATCACCTGAGCCTCTCAGAGAGGGACACTCAGACCAGGAACAGCAGGTTTTAGCTTATATTCAGGATCTATTCAATTTATTCCAATAAAGGATGATGATTGAATAATAAAGAGTCCAAATAAAAAAAAAAACAACAGAAGCAGGTTGAAGCCCAACGCTGTGCTGAGATGAGTCTGCAGCTGACTTTATTACACCGTGTGATCCTGCTAAATGAAGATGAATTAAAGGGCAGCTGGAGCCTGAGATTTAATTAAGATTCAGCGTTCACCTTCTGCTGACGTACCTTTGCTGCTTGATTTAAATTAGAGCGTTGGACCCGGCTGCAGGACCCAAAGAGCTCCGGCGCTCTGATATCCTTGCTTTGCCCTCATTAACAAATGTTTGCCCAGAGCAGAAGCAGGTTACAGAAAAACATCCTTTTTTCTAAAAGTGCTCTGAGAGGGAGCAGGAAACCAASGCGTTTCAATTATTTGTACCATTTGTTCTCGCTCAAACATCCATCTGAACACAAAGAATCGACTTCATCTTTGACAGAAACAGGAAGTCRGTGTGACACAAGGGGAGCCTGATGACTGAAAGCTCCGCCTCCCATTTTAGAGGAACCACAAAGAAACCAAGAATACCTTAAATACATGACAGCTAAGTAAAGAAGCTGAGTGGATGTTTTCTGCAGATATTTTTTTCAAGTTGTTCTGGTGGTAACGACATATTAAGTCAATAAATCATGTTGTTATCACGTAGTAATGAGCGTTTTCTCAAGATAATGAGTTAGGKCTTTCCTCTGTGCATCGTTCTGGAACCATGGAGACGTCCTGGTCCCCTCAGCTGGTCACCGATGTTTACTGTCATGCAGGCTGAAACTGCAGTTTGTTTGTCTTGTACAGATAACTTTCATATCACCATTCGTCATTTAAGGAGACGGTTGGTCTGACTGCAGCTCAGCAGGAGTTTATACAGTGATCCTGCTGATGTAATAAACTTCATAAGTAGAAATCAAAGTTAAAATATGTTGGTTTTCTCATGATAACAAATGTCTTCATCACGAGACAACCTTGGGGGGAAAAGGATAGAAAACATACGCTCCTGGCTTCCATAGTTGAGAAGTTTGGATGTTAAAGAGAAAAACTGATTTTTTTTGTGTTTTGTTTTTGTTTAGTTTTTGTCTTGTCTTGTTTTTGTTTTGTATTTGTTTAGTTTTGTTTTTGTTTTTTGTTCTGTGTTTTTATTTTTGTTTAGTTTTTGTTTAGTTTTTTGTTCTGTGTTTTTGTTTTTGTTTAGTTTTTGTTTTTTGTTCTGTTTTTGTTTTTGTTTAGTTTTAGTTTTTGTTTTGTTTTTGTCTTGTTTCTGTTTTTGTTTTTTGTTTTTATTTTTTTATTGTTGGTTTGGTTTGATTTGTTTTTGTTTTCATGGAGCTGTTCAAAAGAGCTGTTAATTTTGGAACAAGTTGTGTCATCACATAAAGAAATATGTCATCAGCATACATGATGATGTCATCGTGTCCCGTGGACGGAACCTTGTGTTTTGTCAAACAGAAATCCCCCCTCCTCTCTCTCTCTGAACCTGTAATCCACTGCTCTGACTGTTTCCTGTGAAAAAGCGATGGAGTAATGATTGTGTGTTTAAGGATGAAAACTAAAGACATTATGAAGAATTTAAAATTTAAAATTACAAACGGTTCTTTCCTGCCCACACCTCAATTCTTATCGCTCGTTGGAAGGAGCCGTTCAAAAGATTCGGATGGTTCCTGAACGTCACATGAAACGAAGGATAAAGCGGAGAGGAAGACGGCAGAGTTCATCCTCTCCCCTGTCGGTTGTGCCGGGCCCAGCAGCACCAGAACTATGACAATATCTCTATTAGAGGAGATGGGAAGTGTGTTGGCTCCACATTATTAACTGCTGCAGGTCTCAGATCAGCGTTCGGAGGCTGAGAGTAATGTCTGCTGACATCCAGTTAATGTTCACTGCAGAGCTGCCACCAGCCTCTCTTCCCTCTCAGCACCAAGGTCATCTGACCCGGCTGGTATTAAAGAACCATTTGTTCCAATTACACTAAAGGTGTGTTGGCTCAGAGGCGCTGGAGGAGAGCGAGGCGGAGGAAGCCTCAGTAACRCACCGAGGTGATTACATTCTGCAGCTGTTAACTCCCAACGTGATCAACGAGAACCGCTTTTACTTTTTTAACCCTAAAACCTGCTGCAAAACAAGGAGAGATCATATTTCTCTAACTGCATTTTTTAATATAACAGGAAGAGATCGACCTCGTTAATCCAGTCGAGCTGAAGTTTGAACTTTTGTTTCACTTCTTTCAGGATTCGTTAGAACTGATGAAATATGTAACGATTCACTCAAGCCTTGATTTGATTCTTTTTTTTGTAAATGTATTTTTTATAATCAAATTTCTATTAACATTTTTCCTTGTATTTAACTCTAACTGCTGTCTCAGTAACAATCAAAATAAATAAAAATGTCAGAAATCCTTTAGTGACCAAAAAGAATAAAACTGAATTTGTCTTAAAGTCACAGAGACAAAAAATGTCAGTTAACAACTTTTAATTTCCCTTTGGGCTCAAAGTATTATTGAGTTGAGCTGAATTAAATTATTTACTGTTACAATAACAAAGAAATCGATACATTTTTGTCCATTCACATTTTTACCAGTTATAATCGTTTAATAATCAACTCAACACCTTGAGCCCCAAAACAGCTTTTACCGTTTTCTGTATCTTTTAACTTCTTTTAACTTCAGATCTGTCAGATGAACCTGGACATGTTTGGTATTTTTACATCCAACAGTTCAAATGTCAAACAGTTCAGTCAGAAAGTAAACATCAATGCAAATCTGTAAAGGAAAAAGTTTCGACGTTATTTTTTTAAAGCAAGTCAATATAAATATCGAAATATGTTGTAAAGTGTGTTGAAAGTTTTTTTTGTTGATTTTGAGTGAATACGATCAAACTGAAATCAAATATAATTTGTCATTATTTTATGTAATATATATGGTGACAAATAATGTTTGGATAATTTTTCAAAAGAACAAACATTTAATAACAAGTCTTTTACGGCAGGTAAGAAAAAATAAATAACTTTTCAGTGTAAAAACTTCCATCATGATCTGTCCTGTGCAGAATGACAAAACACTCAATTATTTCTTTACTAAAACCTCTGTAACTTTGCTTCAGTTCATTTTAACAGCATGAATCTTTGCACAGGTGATGTTTCCAAGAGTTTTAGCCTGATTCATTATTGTTTTAAATGAGTTATATACTGTTTAATGAAAAAAATTATTCAGTGGAGAGTGAAAAAAAATCTCCCAAATGTTAGCTTTATTTGATTCTGATCAATAACATTTCAGCATGGTGTGTTGTGAAAAAAAACTTCAAGAAAACCCCTTGGGGCTTAAGAGGTTAATTGCTACAGTATGTCCCTAATTGCTCTTAAAAACAGGATAAGAAATTAAATGTAAGGTTTCTCCATCATAAACTGCAACAAAACGATGTGCAGCATCATCAATATTTAACTTTAAAATTTTGAATCAGCTGTTTTTATTAAATAATGATTTACAGATTAATGATTTTTTTTCTGGCATCACCTCTTTTTAAAACACGACATTTTGTGTTCAAGATGGCTGCCCAAACGAAATGAGAAATGTCATTTTAAGACCCATCGAGGTAATATTTCGTCTGAGAGTCCTCTTCAGCTCTGACCCACATCAGCTCGTCCTGCTTGGAGCTCCCGTCCAGCTTCAGACGGGTCGGACCAGGTGCTGGAGCTGAGCAGAGAGCAGACCTGACTGCAAACACAACACAGGCTGTAATGAACCTCTGCAGAACCTCCTCGACCCGTYCAGCAGCTCATCAGCAGCTGATGGCCCCTCTCCGGCAGCTAATCGCTCCTTCAGGCCCTCCTCCAGCCCTCTCTGAGCCCAGCCGTCACCCCCCACCCCCCAACTCTGATGGACGGGTAATGAATCTGTCGTGGTGGAGGAGGCAGAACCGGCCCGCCTTCATTTCATGCACTGATTACCTTTCCTCCACGCTGACCCAGAGCTCATTGTTCCAGGTGCTGATGCAGGAGAGGAAGAAAAGTACAGCAGAAGGTGATTCTGTACACACGRCCCAGAAGTTCTGATCAAAGTATTCAGAACTGCACTGAAATTTTTTTTTTGCCAAAGTCCAGAAAAAAAATGTCAAAATGAAGGAAATCTGAAACCATCACAGGAACTGAGGTTCAGTAGATGAATCGTCTCTTTAGGTTAATCAGGTTTTATCTGATCCTGCTGTTCCTGGTCTGAATGAGGTCTGYTGGTCCTCAGATGGTCCTCAGTTCTGTCCCAGAACCACCACAGTCCCACAGCCCCAGAGGCATTCCTCCATAAGCTGAAATATGGMKCCAGAAGCAGCCGGACGATCCATCACAGCCGTCCTCCCGGTGTCTGCACACAGCTCCTGTTGTCACCACAGGTTTAACGACGGCGAGAGGGGACGAGGGGGGACAGGCTGTCCTCGCAGGACTTTATTACCTGCTGCAGGGCGAGACGCTCTGCAGACAGCAGAGAGACGCMGGAGGTCCGACTCTCCTCCCACCTCAGTTCATTTAGCTTCAATCAGGGAGCTGAATCATAAATCATCATCAGAGAAATGGAGCAGCTGAGAGAACCTGATCAAACCGTGACACAGGTCGGGGGGCTGGCTGAGGACAGGTGGGAGGAAAATGAACACAACTAAAACCTAAAAACACAAACAAATAAACTGAGCAAAAAGTAATAAACGTCTTTATTACTCCAATAAATGTAGCTCTGTCAAATTAKTCCTTAAATTAAACTGCAGGAGTTTGTGCTTTCAAAGATACTTTGAACTGAAAATACTTGAAAATTAGATGTTTTTAACGATGCATTACCTTGAGTGTAGTTGAGAATAAATGGGAAACTTTTCTGCTACTGAAAGAGAATAATGTGTTTTTGAGTCAAGAACCAGGAAACAAATACAAAATTAGACTTGAGGGTTAAATACAGGAAATAAAACCACACGTTTCCCAGAGCTGGACCAACCAGATGAATTCAGTTCAAAATACTAAAAATACTTTATTAATCCCAAAGGAAAATTACCTCTTTTTTTCAATTCAAAAATATAAAATATAGAAAAAATATATATCAAATTTAAAGCTGCTTATCATCACTCACTGTGCAGGGATGTAGTGTGTAATTTTACAGTGTGTCAATGGAACAAAATACACACAAAACTACACAAACACAACAACTACAAAACCTTTAGAGAAATGAAGCGGAGTAAAATGTATGATTTTATCATTAAACTGTAGTGAAGTAAAGGTAAAAAGTAGGTACAGTACAGTCCTTCACTGCTGCCCACCTCYACAAACATCCCAGGTCCTAACACGGTACCCTGAGGAACTGATGGTTTCATGATGTTGATCAGATCTGATCAGCAGTCAGAATTAACCACAGCTCCGTTTCTCCTCGTTCCCCATCAGTGATGAAAACAACTTTATCTCCAACTTTCCTCAAACGGAACCGAACCGGAGCGTCTGACAGTGGCTTTTATCCTGTTGATAACATTTAATTTGCTCCGCGGTGAAGGAAAACCAAACCCACAGCTTTTATTTTCCCACCGTCACTTCCACTTCAGATCAGAGCTGCAGACCRTTCCCATCATCCTGCTTCTGTCTGCGCTCTGCTGTTCTGATGGAATGTGAAAATTGAATTACCAGGTGGAGCTGATTTCCTAATGTGGGAACAAGACGACGGATCATCCTCGGAGCGCTGCAGAGGCGTCTTTAAATTCAAAAAGGATCTGTAAATCCCTCCTGATGCCTCCATAGGTAATACAGACTCCAACATTAAAATTCATTTTATGACTCGGTTGATTGTTTTTTTTTTTTTTTCCTTCCATCATCTGCAGACAAGGCCGCAGGCTCCGAGCCCCGGAGAGCCGACTGGGAAGCCAATGAGAAATGAAACGGTGATTAAATGTGAGGTGGACGCAGCCGGAGACAATCAGGAAGTGAAGATATCAACTTTAAAGATCAGATGAAGTCGTGCAGCAACGCAGGAGACTCCGAGGAGCCTCGAGAAGGTCCAAGTCATTCATTTTCACACCTTCATTACCTGCTCAGACCCTCAAGGTGCGAAACGATTTAAACTGCGGAGCTGATGGTTTATCACAGAAACTCAAAGTTTGATTAAAGCCACATTATGAGACAGATTTATCACTGAAAGCCTCGTCTGCTGCTTGCTTATGACTCATGTTGGAGGCAACAACTAAAACTAATGAAACAACTGTGGCTCTGCTTCAAAAAGTTGGAGAAAATAAAGTTCAAACAAATTAATGAWGAACTAAAAGGCATCATGTCAGGATGACTCTCAGCTCCTGAAACACCTGATTTTAGCTCAAAGTGTGAGATTTTCTGAGTTACAACCATCTAGAGACACTCGGGTCTTTCTGATTCACTCCTTTAAATCCCTCCTTTTTTTTAATAACTGGTTTGGCTGCAAAGCATTAAATGAGCTGTCAGCTGCTCCACCTGTTAATACCAAACTAATTATGGCTCAACGTGTTGTGTCGGCCAACAGATCCCATCAGCGGCTCCATCTGTAACCCTCCCCTCAGATCAGCGCCGGTTCTGTTCACTCCCAGGGTGGAATCGTCCCGTCCTCCGTGATCTGAGTGCCAACACAAACTCACGTCTAATCAGGAGGCGCTGACGCCGAGCCAAGTGTCACACAAAGGCTCCGCTGTCTAAACCACTGCAGGATTGTGGGTAAATAGTACCATCCTGTCCGGGCAAAGAGCCCGCCGTCACCAGGACCCCTTAATCACAGAGGTGAGGAGTCGGCCTGACGCCATTAACCCWGACCATGTTCAGAGTGGGAGGGCTTCAGGTGCAGCAGCGGGGTTGGTTCAGCCTTTCATTGTCTGTGTGAAGACCAGAGGACTGGTTTCAGACCATTATATGACCCTGAACTGGTTTTATTTTCTGTGTGAACCCTCAGAACTGGTTTCAGACCANTGACCCTGAAATGGTTTTATTCTCCATGTGAACCCTCAAAACTGGTTTTATTTTCCATGAGAACCCTCAGAACTGGTTTCAGACCGTCACCAGGCTGAGTTCTGCAGCCTCTCTGGGACCTGGTATCACATCAGCCCTGATGTGTCTGTTTCAGCACAGAACTGGTTTTTATTATTATTTATTTAATTTTTTTCCAAACCAAGTGTGATCATGAGGGAATCTAGACGTTCTGGTGATTAATTATCTCGTGGATCCAGAGCTGCCCTCACGCCTCAGGGGAAGACTTGTTCCTTCCACCAAAGCAGATTTTCTTTGTCTGTCGGAGACCCCAGCGGACCCCCTGACAGACCCAGGGTTGCTCTCACGGTGTCTGTCCTACATTTCACCTGACGCTCTGCTTTTTGCTCGCCTCAGACCGGTGGACCAGGTGAACACAGAGCTTTGATTCTTCTGTGTAAAATGAGACGAATCCTTCACGAGACACGGGGAAAYCTAAATGTCACCTGGAAGCTCTGGGATGGTTTGAGGTGWTTTTACCTGATCTGCTCTGAAAACAGCAGCAGGACATAATCAGGTCGAGGCCTGGACTGAGTGACGAGGAACTAATGAGCAGAATAAAGATCTGCAGCCTCCCAATTAACCAAACGTCTATGAAAAAGTACTTCAGCAGGTGATAAATCTGAATAAATGTGACTTTTTGTTTTTGTTGCTTCATATTTAGTTTTTTCTCCTGTTGCACCTTGAAGGAGGTCGTAGACTTCATCCATTCATCACCTCCTAACGAGACCCCTCAACCCGTTCCTGTGGTCCTGCAGATCATCCATCTTCTCCGAAAAGCCCGAGGAGTCCAGCTCGAACTGAGAAATAACTTTATCTCCGAGGTCAAATCAAAGAAGAGTCGGGGAAGTGTTGGTTCTGAACAACCAGTGACAYGGTCCACTTATCCTCCCGACCTGAGAGAAACCCTCAGAGACCAATCAGAGAAGAGCTTCTTGTTGTTCCACCTGCGAGAGCCCTTCACCTGTGAGACCGCCGTGTTCGGAATGAACAAACTGAGTCCAGGCTGGAAATAAACCYTCTGAACAGAGAGTTTAAAAAAAACAACAAATATCAGAGAGAATTTATTTCCTCAGAGARGCTGCAGCCTCCTCTTTCATCTGTCCTGAAGACACAAGGATCTGTAGTCGGGTTCTGAGGAGACCTGAAGGGTTCTGAGCTTCGGATTCAGACGGAATTTTAATGAAACAAGAACAGCTGTACAGATGTTGCTGTGGCACACAACTGAAAACCAGAAACAACTGGAAAAACCCAGATTAATGAAAAGTAATTGTATTAATTTATTAAATATTAAATTAGCATTTTATATTTGATCTTATTTTGTTTTGTTTACATCATTCATTCC
>NW_013952487.1:749281-751233 GCF_001266775.1 Austrofundulus limnaeus | reverse complement strand
AAATAAATCTGTTTTTATTTCTTATAAAAAGCTAAATAAAACAAAAATATTGGTGGTAATTTTTGACTGTGTAACTTTACAAACTCCATAGAACCAGTAAAAATGGCCCAGCTGATGGAAAACGAGGTCTTCATGGCCTTCGCCACCTACGCTGCCATCGTCACCCTGAAGATGATGCTGATGGGGCCGATCACTTCATACTTCCGGATCACTCGAGGGGTGAGTGACTCAGGACTCGTCCAAACATCATGTTTGTTTTGTTTTAAAGTTTGTTTCTAAAGTTTACCAGGAAGATGAGATCAGTCAGAAGAACTGTTGGGTCTGTGAACCAGTCTGTCCTGTCTCTGCATGTCGAGGCCCAACTACAGTTTGTGTTTGTGTGCATTATTTAAATAGCTTGAACCTTCCAGGAGCATTCCTTCATGCTGGGTTCAAATGAATAAAGCAGACCCCCTCCCATCCGGGTCCGCTGACTGGAATCTCTGGTATGCAGACAATATCCAAGTTTTAACTTTGTGCACTTTTTTTTCTAGTCTTTCAGCAATGAGGAAGATGTTGCCAGAAAGTCTGATGAGGAGAAGAAGAAGCTGCTGAAAAGTCATCCAGATGTGGAACGAGCTCAGCGGTAAGAAAACGTAATTGCAGCTGCTGTTTGACAAAAAAACTGATTATTTTATTCAATTCAAAAGGAATAAAACACTTTTTAGCACAAAATTCCGAACTTTAACCACTTTTTGACAGTTTTATTTACAAACTTACATTTAAAGGATTAATTTGGTTATTAAAATGTCCTTTTTTATGAGTAACCAATAAGATCCCAGTTTATCKGCAGGTTTTTAATAAATTAGTTTAAATTAGTTTAAAGGTTTGTCTGAGGAGTGAGTTTTAACAAACATTAACCAGCAGCTTTATTTAATCAGTAACTTGATGCAATAACATGTCAGAAAGTTTTCTCTGCAGACGTTTGACTGAAAGGTCAAACCTGTTTGATTTTCTTCACTCATTTATTCCTGAAAATAAAAACCAACTATTTAATGTTTACTTTCTGAAACTGTTTATTTATTTAATGTCAAAGTTTTGAACTGATCTKTGCTCAGAGTTGAGGATGACTTTAAGCTACTACATCAARTTTTAGCTCTAAATTTTAATCTGGACTCCAGGTTTTTTGAAAGTCGTCTCGTGTCCAAAAAGTCCAACCTTCATGTTTTCAGCTTCAGGTTTTCCTCTCAGGCTGGTTTTTGATGGTTTCCAGTGATCGTAGAAGGCTGGGCAGCATGAAGCTGAGACCAGGACCTGTTCAGTTTGAGTCCACATCGCTCCACTGATCTTCTCCAGATCTGCTTTGACTTTTCCATGAGAATCAGACTGATCAKATCCTGACAAATATCTGGAGCTGGTTGGTGTTGATCTCCTTCTYTTGGCTCCATTCAGGAAGTGATTCTTGTGGAACGTGTTACAGAACATGTCTGGACTTAAATCCTCCTCAGCAGCTGCATGATGACAGCGTTTTGGCTTCAGCTGCTGTTTGTAGGAATGAGATCATAAACCTGAGTGTAACRTGACACCTGAAACCTCCTGTGGTTTAAAACTTTTTTTCTGTGAATTGCTTCAATTTTCTCTCAAACCATCTGTCTTCTGTGTAAAACTTGGACGTCTCCGTCCTCAGAGTGTCTGAGTTGAGGAGTTGGTTCCGCTCTGTTGGTGCTTTTTGTATGAAGGTTCAGGATCGTCTGTTGGACCTCTCAGCCTCCGGGAGAACCAGTTTCTGTCTGACAAAACCGGTTATTAGAAGAATCAGATGATTAAAGTTTGAGTCTTAAAAAGAAACAACCTTTGGATTTTTACTTTTTCCTCTGTAAATACAGCGGGTAAAATAAGTATTGAACACGTCACCATTTTTCTCAGTAAATATATTACTAGAGGTGCTAATGACATGAAATTTTCACCAGATG
>NW_013952487.1:743742-747459 GCF_001266775.1 Austrofundulus limnaeus | reverse complement strand
TTATTATTATTATTATTATTATTATTATTAGATTTAGAAAAGAGTGACATATCTGATAACAGCTCCTAAAGTCATCCCTGCCTCTCATCCTGCAGGTGTCATCGCAACGACCTGGAGAACATCGTTCCCTTCTTCTTCATCGGCCTGCTCTACGCTCTGACCGGACCGGAACTTTCCACGGCCCTGCTTCACTTCCGCACGTTCACAGCCTGCCGCCTCTTCCACACCATCGCCTACATCGGTGCCCTGCCTCAGCCCAGCCGGGGGCTCTCCTACCTGGTGGGCGTGTTGGTCACCACCTCCATGGCGTACAGGGTGCTCAGCACCGTCCTCCTCCTGTAGGGGGCGGCGCTGAGGGGACGCCCTGTTCACAGTTTGACTGAGCCTATTACTGAATGTGATGTGCAAGAGTAATTTACCTGACTGGGAATGTGAATAAAACATTTAATAATAAAWGTTTGTGTCGACTGTGTGCACGTGTGAATATTTGGTTTCCGCCAGCCTGCAGCTGAACTTTGAACTGTTTAAACATAAACTCTGCAGGCTTCAGTGTAAACCATGAACTCTGCACAAAGATCAGTTTCTTAGTCAGGCTTTTGTCTTTGCAAACACTCGTGTTGATTTAGACTTTTCCAGTTTCTTCCTGTCTGTGTTGCAAACCCCACAGATAAAATCCTGCAGCTGTGTGGCTCTGAAAGAGTTAAGGATCATTTTTATCTTCCTGTCTGCTGTCGGTGATATGTGGGGTGTGGGCAGAGTTCAGTTACTCTCCCTGTGATAAGACGCTTGACAGCTTCAGTTTGTGTCAAACCCGACTCTGAACCATGTGCACTGAGTTTTTCTGTTTCTGAGCAGAATTTTGACCCAAAATATTTGGTTTGAAACCTGCAGATGTGAGCAGTCCTCTGGTTTTTCACTTTAAAGGTGACGTTAAAACCAGTTGAAAGATCTACTTGATCTTAAACTAATATTTGTTGTTATTTTCAGGGGAAAATAAAGCTTTAGAAGAGGAGTTGATGTTCATCAGGATGAAAAATGGCTTTAAATCTTCTGTTGAGTTATTTCCTTTGATAATAATAAGTACATCTATCCAATAAGCCAGAGTCGGCGCTTAGCATAGGCGAACTAGGCGGTTGCCTAGAGCGCCATCTGCTGGAGGGGGCACCGAACTGCAAAAGAAAAAAAGTAATTGTTTGTAATCCCTGGTTGTAACTCTGCTCAGCGCCCCTTTCATTCTTAAAAAAAACAATGAAGTATTACAGGGAAAATAAACTACTCTAAACATAAAACACCCCGACACTCTGACGGGGGAGGGGCTAATAGTGCCTCTCAGGTTGACATCAAAGCAGCCCGTTGATCCTGCCGACATCCATTCTGACACAGTGAGGACTGAGTTTGTCAGCAGAGGACCTTTTGAGGTAAAATCCGACTTATATTTTCCAAAAAGAGAGGATTTTCTAAATCTTTGCACAAATTGTGAACAGGGTCTTTTGTTTACCCTTTTCATTTAATTATATTTATTCATTTAATTTGTTGTGTGATGTATGTTTGTGTTTAAAGCAAATATAAGTTTACCATAGTACCTTACACTGTCAAACTTGTTTTTAGGGGTTCAAATTGGGGTGGGTGGGACATAGTTCGGGGGGAAGGTGCGTTTCAACTCGCCTAGGGCACCAAAATGGCTACAGCCGGCACTGCAATAAGCAATTATTGGAACAATTTTAATTGCAAAATAACTGTCATCTCTTGTTGTGCCACAAAGAGCTGAATGTTCTGCTCAGTCCAGTTAGGTATGAAATGTTTTCTCCTGCTCATAAAACATCCTGATTATTGAGAAACTAAATTAATTACTGTTCCTCGGCATCACGAGGGTGTTGGCAGCAATAAATAAGGTATTGATTTGATTGAGCTGAAACATGAGAGATTTAAGCAGCCTGGGGCCGTCGGGGTGGAATGGAAGCAGGCGGACACATTTATCTTGATTATGCTTCATTTGGTCCAATCAGAAACCAGTAACTACAGGCTGTTTGTCAAAGTCACGGCTGAGGGAGTACACAAAGCTCTGCGCCACGCCGGCCTCATCTCAACACGTTCTGTCAGGTTTATGAAGCGGGTCTGGATCCTCTGGGACCGGATCGGGTTTTATTATAGAGCAGAATTTGGTTTTGTTCTGCGGGGTCAGGTTTTATTCTGATGCTGAGTCAGGTTTGATTAACAAGATCTGGTTTAATCCTGGAACAGGGTCAGGATTTGTTTTATTCTGAAAGAGAATGGTGTTTTATTTTGAAATAAAATCAAGTTTTATTTTGGGTCAGAATCGGGATTTATTCCAAAATAAAATCAGGTTTATGTCAAACAGACCAAGGTTTCAGTTTTGGAACAGATTCAGGTTTGATTCTGGGGCCAGATCAAGTTTAGTCCAAGAACAGGATCAGGTTTTATTCTGAAAGAGTTTCTTGTTTTGTTTTGAAATAAAATCAAGTTTTATTTTGGTACTGAAACAGCAACAGAATCAGAGTTAATTTTGGGCCAGAAACAAGATTTATTCCAAAACAAAATCAGGTTCATATAAAATAAAACAACGTTTCAGTTTTGGGACAGAATCAGGTTTGATCCCAGAAGGATCAGGATTTATTCTGAAACAAAAACAAAATTTAATCTGCTTCGTTTTGAAATAAAATTGTCTAATTTTGGAACCAAACAGGTTTTAGTCTGAAGCAGAATCAGGTTCGATAAATTCTAATCCTGTTCCAGGATAAAACCAGATCTTATTTTATTATGGAAAAGAAATGTATTATTTTGAAATAAAATCAAGTATTATTCTGGGCCATAAACAGGATTTATCCTGGAACAGAATCAGGGTTCATTCTGGGCCAGAATCAAGATTTATTCCAAAACAAAATCTGGTTTATATAAAACAGACCAAGGTTTCAGTTTTGGAACAGAATCAGGTTTGATCCTAAAATAGAAACAAGTTTTTTTCTGAACCAGTTTCATGTTTTATTTTGAAATAAGAACAAGGTTTTTGGGGAACAGAAACAAGTTTTAATCCTGAAACAGAGTCAGGTTTTCTGGTGCAACAGGATCTGTTTTCCTTCTGTTGGAATCAGGATCAAGGTTTCATTCATGAATAAAAACTGTTTGAAGGGCGGCACAAAACCTGCAATTAGTATTTAATCTTTTTCAGACATATTCATCACATTTACATTTTAATCATATATTCTTTAAAAAAAACTACATCTACTTTAGTTTTTTTCTTTTCTCAGTGAGTGAAGTGAAACCTGTGAAGTCTGCCTCAGTGGCTTCAAACATGAAATGTTTTTGTCAGTCGTACTGAGCTGTGTGAGTTCTCACTTTAACCACCTGAGTCCAGGATTGAGTTCATGTTTGAGCAAAATATTCCAGTAAAAATAAAAAATAACTCTTTTCACTCGGCTGCTTTGCCACTCTGGGTCAGTTCAAAGAAAGTGAGCCAACAGCCTGCAGGATCCAGAGGCTGACACGTTTCCTGCTCAGGAAAAAAACTGAACAGCTGGTTTGTTTTGAACGACTGGAAGCTCCTTTTCATGCCTCGTACTACGGAGGAGGATTACGGCCTCTGGAAAAAAAGGAATTCTGACTTTAATCTCAAGATTCTGACTTTTTTCTCAAAATTCTGACTTTAATCTCAAAATTCTGACTTTAATTTCTGACTTTTTTCTCAAAATTCTGACTTTA
>NW_013952487.1:741180-742383 GCF_001266775.1 Austrofundulus limnaeus | reverse complement strand
TTTAATCCCAGAATTATGACTTTTTCCTCAGAATTCTGACTTTAATCTCAGAATTCTGACTTTAATCTCAAAATTCTGACTTTAGTTTCTGATTTTTTTCTCAAAATTATGACTTTTTTCTCAGAATTTTGACTTTTTTCTTAGAATTCTGACTTTAATCTCAGAGTTCTGAGAAAAAGTCAGAATTCTGAGATTAAAGTCAGAATTCTTTTTTTTATTTCTTCAGTGGCTCTAATCCTTTTCTGTATGGTACAAATAAAAGCTGTGTGAATGAATTTGAATGTCCCGGGTCCTGACAGGATTCCTCTACCTGTGAGCAGACCTCTCTGGGTATCTGAGGATCTGTTAGCAGCAGGGGCACATTTTGCTCCAACACTTACCTGCAGGTAAGAGAGGAGCAGCGGGTCAACAAGGGTCAGAACCTGTTCGGATCAATCAGCTCATTTCACTGACAGGAAACATTCAGGGTGCTGCTCGGCCTGACCCGGTCTGAGTGCAGATTAAAACGGATCTTTGTTACAGAAAACACAATAAATCCTTACAGGAGTGATGGAGGCAGGTGTGGTGTGGGAGCGCCACCTGGAGGCCAAACGTGCAGCTGAGGGTTTCAACCCTCTGATCTGAGTCTGTGATTGTTATTCTAGCTTTAATTCAGGTTTCTGGTTTCTGATCAAACCTGAGATTAAACTAATCCATCCAGGTTTCTTTTTTCACATGAAGGGAAAACTTTAAAATCCCACTAAAAAATTAAATAAAAAAAAGTTGGATCTATTTGGAGTTTGTTTCTTCTCCACTTTGCTCTTCAGATGACATCAAACGCCTCTCAGTGACATCTGGAGATCCTCGTTTCACGTGAAAGACAGTTTGATGCTTCAGATGAGTCGTCCCCCCTGCTGTGCTCGGCCTCAGAGCTGTGATGGAGCTGTTTCTGAGGGAGAATCTCCCATTCAGCTCTGAGCGCTTGGTTCTTCTCAGTGGTCCTGCTGGGGGGGCATTTCACAGACTGGAGCTAAAAACATGAGCTGGGATTTGAGTTGGAGCTTTTTTTCATCAGCTGAACGTTTTCTCTTCAGCTGTTTGAATGATGGAGTCACTCTGGTGTTTATATCCACCTTATTTATTTATTTATTTATTTATTTATTTGTTTGTTTGTTTGTTTGTTTGTTTGTTTGTTTGTTTGTTTGTTTGTTTGTTTGTTTGTTT
>NW_013952487.1:734337-740439 GCF_001266775.1 Austrofundulus limnaeus | reverse complement strand
TTATTTATTTATTTATTTATTTATTTATTTATTAGACATTCATTTCTTTAAATAAATAAATTCAAACAATAATAATCTCAAATAATTTTCTTCCAGATGTTCAAGATAAAAACCAGATGTGTGTGTTTTTAAGATAAACTAGTTCATTCTCAGTTTGCAGTATTTTATAAAGTAGTGCCATCATGGTGAAAGACATAATATAACTTTTGGTAATATTCAGTTTTTCACAAGTTTAAGCCCTTTGAGCTCGATTTAATGAACTCATCTTGTTTTTAAAAGTTGTTGAAACCAAAACAATAAACTAGTATCGTTTAATGTTTGAACTCATATGTTTTACTTTAATATTTCTTCATATATTCTGTGTTTTGTGCAAATATTCATAATAATTAAGCCTTAGTTAAAACTGGGTTCCAAAAATTAATTAGTTATTAACAAAAAGAAAAGTGGTGGTTATTTACTGACAATAAAAAACAAGATTTGTCAAAATCAAAAATATTAGCACACTTTTTTGCAACTCATAAATTATGTCAGATAATTTTTACTAATATTAGAATTATTATTAGAATTATTAGTATTAGTAATAACTGTTGTATAAAATTAAGCAATCACAAAAGTTGTTTTAAAAGCAAAATAAAAGGTGTTTTTCCCCCAGGTGCAGTGAACGCATCATGATACTGAATATGAGATRGAGCCGGGCCATGCAGATCTGAATGGATCAGAACCGACAGACGAGGCCACAAACAAACGTTGGGTTTTGAGACGATGGTTGTAAAATAAATCCACCTCAAACAAAAACATCTTCTGAAGTYAAACTCAATTCACAGAAAACCTGAATAAAAAAACAAATAAAACTCAATTAAGTTTGAACTTTTTCACAAAGACGTATTAAAACAACAAACATTAAAACAACCATAAGTCAAAATTCTGAGCAGTTAGAGTATTTCTGTCTAAAGTTAAACAGATTCAGGRTTGAAGATGTGTAATTACTAAAATAAAATAAACAAAGTAAACAAAGAATTATTATAGATAAGTCAGAATGACTTTAAGAATGATTGTTACATTATTAGATTTATTACAGGCAGTGTAATATAAAGTTTTCAGTGTACTGTGTGTGTACATGTATATAAATGTAAAAACAGTTATAATTATGAAGATATTTGTTATAAAAATGACTTTATCTTTAGATGGACGGGTCAGGACCTGAAGCTTGTTGCTTCATTCTTCAACATTTGGATGTTTTTCTTCTATTTTTTAAACCTTTTAAAGCCTAACCCTTTTTACAAAATAGTCAGAAAATTCACCTTTTTTTTAGAACTGACTTGTTTTTTGGGCCATTAAACAAAATCCAAAAAATATATTTTTTTGCCACATCACTTTGTTTGATATATTTTTGTATCAAATCTGACACACTGGGCTGTTTTGGTAACATTTTGCTCACAATAAAGTTAAATTAAGAAACAAAACACAGTTTTTCCCGTAACTTTTAACAAGTTTAGAACACTTTAGGAAGTTTACTTCTTTGTTTTTGTTTTCTTTTTTTGCAATGAACTTTTTACAGTTATTTATTTCCCTTGGTGGTATAGGCACAAATACAGTTTCTGTCCTTGTTCAGGCACAGATGTACCTTATACTTTATAAAAAATTGCCCTCTATTATCTTATTGATGACATTTTCTTACTTTCTTTTTATCTCTCTTCGTCCTCAATTTTCTTTGACATCTAACACGTAAATATTTAGTCAGTACTGCGTAGAGATTATAATTTCAAAGGAAACCACTTTGAAAATAGCTAAAATGTGTTTTCAAATGGCATTTCAGTATCATCCAAAATAGTGTGTTGTACTGTGGCAAGAATAATGTTGATTAAATTACTGAAATGTCACATGACGATTCAGGACTGGAGCAGCTTATTTACCTGCAGTATCAAGTTTGATACACACATTTTAAACACGGTTTAACTGTACTATTAAAAAAATATTTTAAGTAATTATGCATTGTTTCAACACAAAGTATTTATTAAAAAATTACCAAAAAATGATGTTATTCTTACCATAATTTCTCCAAAATTAGCAAAGGTTTTCCTGAAATAAAATGTGTGGATGACCTCATGTCAGACATTTTGAAAAGCCCAAAAAAAAGAGGTTCACTTCCTGCAGTAGTTAATCCACTAGAGGGCAGCATACAGGGCTCACATGATACACAACAGGTTTTTGAGGAAAATATTGATCACATTGATAAAATAAAGGTCACAGAATCCTGCGTAGCAAATATGATAMAAATGGCGAAATATTTTTATATAAACTTGGAAAACTGGATATGAAAATCTAAAGAAACAAACTGATTTTCTCTTCTCTGTTTAAATAAAAGACTTCATGTATTTTTCAGATAAATGTTGTTTCTTTGTTATAAATAAGAACTTGGACGTTTTTCTCTGACTTTAAATCTGCTCRTCTCTGATGGAAACACGCCTCTGTGTGTTTGTGTGTTCAGGGTCGGGGGGTGCAGAGCCGTGTACCCCCCCCCCCCATGTCAGAATTTATTAGGTGCCAGTGCTCTTGGAGCCGTGGCCCGGTTGTGGCATGTGTCGGAGCGAGAATCATCAGGAGAATAGTTTTGCATACATTACAGGGTTAAGTGCAAACCAATCTGCTTTATCCAAACACAGAAATCCAAACAGAGCCGGGCCGGGCCGGGCCGACTGATGAGGAACACACTCTGCTGGGGCCCCCCGGACCCCCCCGGCCCCCATCACACACTGATTGGCTCTGATTGGTTGTATAAAACACAGCCCTGACTTTTTGATTATGTTCCAACGAGCTGCAGGTCCGATCCGCAGATACCAGAACCTCTGCGGCCCGCAGATCCAGATTAGAGCGCCGAGGTGATTGTAAACGTTTGTAACACTCACCGCTGTGGTCTCTGGTGTCCCGTCTGCAGCCTGTGAGGCCCCGGATCAGGTCCTGCGCCTCCCTGCAGGTTAACGCCGGTTCACCGGTGTCACATGACTCCGATCTGCGGCGGGGAAGAACTTCCAGAACCGGCCCTCTGCGGGTCGGAGGGAAATTGTTTTGGCATCTTAAATGAAACACCTCCAATCGGCTGTGACCCCGGAGCAGGTTCAGGGTTCAGGGTTTGTGGTCTGAGTGTTGGTCCGCAGGGAGAACTGCAGAGAGGTTCTAATCCGTGAAGCTGATTTCCCACACAGAACCATCAGCTCGGGTTCCAGTCCTCCCCAACTGGACCTGCTCCTATCAGCTGACTGGTTCACAGCAGTTAGGATTCCTGAACATCAGGCAGCAGAACACATCCAGATCCAGATCCAGATCCAGAYCYRGAGGCCTCCAAACACAAGTTCTTGTTAAAAACTAGAGAAATGAGCATTTCTGTGAAAATACTACAGAAATACTGGAAAAAGTTTAACATCAGTTGAACTTTCAGTGTTAGTTCAAATGTTTTGTTTGTAAAGATAATCCACAAGGTGCAAAAGGGAAAAAAACAGAATAAATAGTTATAAAGACACTAAAAAAACAAAAATAACACTTCAGTGATCTAAAAGAAGACTATAAGAATAAAAAGGAAACAAATTCAAATAATAAAACAAAACTGGAAGCATAGAGAGACTAAAAACTTAAAAAGACATGACGGGACTAAAGGATAAAGAAGATGCATAAAAATTCTTAAAATGATGAAATAGTAAACAAACAGGATCCATTATAATTAAAGACAAAAAAGATGCAGAATCTGATTAAAATGAGAGAATAAAATACAAAAGAGTAGAACAAARWGACATAAAAAACTTGAAAATTTACTGCAAATAACTAGAAAAAAAGCTTTTTTTCATTGGTGAGTCTGATGGATGTCCCTTCATCAGAGCTAAACATAATAATAATAATAATAATAATAATAATAATAATAATAATGAAATAAATAAAATCTAAAGCTGCTGTGTTGAATAGTTTTTGAGTTATAAGCCTTTTTGTATGTCCAGACACCCCCTTTTCAGATGGAGCCCCCTCCTCAAAWATGGGGTGTATTGTGAAACCGTTGGCTGGCTCAGTGTAGGTCGGACTCATCTACATTCCTGACAAATGTCATGTTGATCGGTGCAGCTGTTTCTGTGACAAAAACCAATATGAAAACCAAATGAGCCCGCTCCACATGAGGGGCCGTAAAAAGGAGACAAAAAACATGAAAAAGGTTAAAAATAAAAGGACACAGACTTTTCATAAGAAGATTAAAACACAAAAACGAAACAAAATGACAAATCATACAGAGGCAAAAGGAARCATCAGGAGACAGAAATGGAGCAAATATTCTGAAAGAAGAAGAGAAAATGAAAAAGCAGCATCGAGTCGTTGTTTTAAATTAAATCATCTAAACTTTGAGCTGTTTTAAGTCTAAACTTTAAATGACATCATCTGACTCAGATCAGCTCAAAATTCATCTCAATGTCTGTGAAACTCTCTGAGTTCAGACGTTTCTGAGTCATTTCCGGTTGTTTTACTGCGGCGGCCATCTTGACTCAACGTCCTGCTGCTGCAGACGTTTAATTTTATTAAAAGCTCAGAAAAGTTGTTTTGATGAACAGAAAGTTTCCAGTTTGTGTTCTGGTTTGATGTTCGGCTCGTTGGGCCTCTGCTCAGACCTTCATGTGTGACAGAAACCTTTCAGCTCCCTGTAAACCGTCCGTCACGCAGCCGAAACAATCCGTCTTTTGAGCAGGACGAGCCGAAGGCTGCAGGCGTTAAAGCCGAAGCCCACCCAAACACTAACCCCCCCGTCCACCCACTCATCCGTCCGCTGACGTTTTGTTTTGGTCCAAGGCCGTCGTGGTGAGATCTGTGACCGCGGCAGAAACACTGAGTGTGTTGATGAGGCCGACTGAGGCGAGGACAGGAAACACAAACACATCAGCTCTGCTCTGATTGGTCTGAGAGCAGCTGGAGCTTCAGTRGCTCCTCCTCCTCCTCATCCTCACCTGCACAGACCTCACAAATATTTACTGCACAGGCCCTGASACATCACAGAGCTGTGTGAGCTGCAGGCAACACAACAACAACAACAACAACACAATCAGGTCAGGACAGACCCACAAACTCTGAGGGGCTTCAAGAGGAACCAGCCTGATGAACAGCTCCGGTTGTTTGGATCCACTGGTTCCAGCAGCTGCTGCTGCTTCCCATGAGCTCAGGTGAACTAGAGCTGCGAACATTTAACAGCAGCTAAAGAACATCTCACAGCAGCTAAAGAACGTCTCACAGCAGCTAAAGAACATCTATCAGCAACTAAAGAACATCTCACAGCAGCTAAAGAACGTCTCACAGCAGCTAAAGAACATCTATCAGCAACTAAAGAACATCTCACAGCAGCTAAAGAACATCTCACAGCAGCTAAAGAACATCTCGCAGCAGCTAAAGAACTCCCATCAACAGCTAAAGAATATTTCTGACAGAAGCTAAAGAACATTTTAACAGAAGCTAAATAACATGTCACAGCAGCTAAAGAACATTTCTCACAGAAGCTAAAGAACATTTTTAACAGAAGCTAAGAAACATTTCTAATAGAAGCTAAAGAATATTTCTAACAGCAGCAAAATATCTTTTTTTACAGAAGCTGAAGATCATTTCTCAAAACAGGTGAAGAGAATTCCTCACAGCAGCTAAAAACATTTCACACATTAGCTAAAGAACATTTCTCACAGCAGCTAAAGAACATTTCACACATTAGCTAAAGAACATTTCTCACAGCAGCTAAAGAACATTTCTTACAGGAGCTAAAGAACTTTTCACACATTAGCTTCTGTAAGAAATGTTCTTTAGCTAAAGAACATTTCACACATTAGCTAAAGAACATTTCACACATTAGCTAAAGAACATTTCACACATTAGCTAAAGAACTTTTCACACATTAGCTAAAGAACATTTCACACATTAGCTAAAGAACATTTCACACATTAGCTAAAGAACATTTCTTACAGAAACTAAAGAACTTTTCATACATTAGCTAAAGAACATTTCTTACAGAAGCTAAAGAACTTTTCACACATTAGCTAAAGAACTTTTCACACATTAGCTAAAGAACTTTTCACACATTAGCTAAAGAAC
>NW_013952487.1:730154-733855 GCF_001266775.1 Austrofundulus limnaeus | reverse complement strand
CTTTTAATACTTAAGTACAAAAAAATCAGATACTTTAAGACTTTTACTCAAATATTCCTAAAGGAGACTTTAACTTTTGTTGGTAAGATACTTGTACTTTTACTCAAGTATCACTTTGTGCTGCTTTATCCAACACTGCCAGTGAGCTGAGACAATAAGTGAAGCTGGGATGTGAGGAGAAGCACAGGCAGCTGATTTTAGYCGTTGTTCCAGCAGAGGGCAGGAGCAGGCTGAGGCCTGCAGGCTTTGATCAGACCTGAGGACCTGACAGCTCCAGGACCTGCAGGCTGCAGCTCGGCTGTAAGCAGATCCAGCTGTTCCTCAGTGAAGCAGCAGCTGCAGGAGAAGCTCATCAGGACAAGCCTGTTGAAAGAYGCTCACTCCTGAACGCTGCCCTCTGCATTAACTATCCCCCCRTACCAGGCCTCCAATCAGAAGCTGCTGACTGAGGAGCCTGTCAGAGTCACGTTTCAGCTTCACCTCTGATTCTAAACTCCTCTGGCTTTGACTGTAGTGATGTTACTGATAGGTTTATCTTAAAGCAGCTAAAGCTGACAGGTAGGAGATTAATTGGACAATTAGCAACAGCCAATCAAATGCTTTCAATCCAAATGATCAACTGAGGATTAATACGACGCATCAGATGATGAGAATATGAGAAGCTCAGAGCTGTTTGGACGTCTGCAGGATGAAGAAGTGAGTGTGTCCTGCTTGTTGCGTGTGAAGCAGCAGATCTGATCAGATAAAACTCTGAGGGGACTTTGTGTTTCGCAGCGATGATCCATGSTTTCTGTCCGCCCCTCTGTTGATACAGCTTTAATTTAGATTGATCCTCTGGGTAAATACTGAGAACGCAGCCTTCAAATCACTTGATCATTAATCCACACATTGTTTTATTTAGTCCAGGCTCTCAGCAGCCAGGAGACAGGCTGGGGGAGGACAGGAGGGGGTGGGGGGTAATCTGGGGTCAAAAACAAGTGATCCTCTGTGAAGTGAGTCTCAGCTGCAGGGGGAGGACGGGCTGCAGGTCGGTGAAAATCTGCCCCCGACTCCCACATGGACCCAGCAGTGAGCCGCAGACAGGTGAAGGTTTGTCTCTGCTCATCTGCTACGGAGTCTCGTTAGGGACAAAACTCTGACAAACGTCTCAGCTGTTTATCAACAAACAATCCTGAATTTTTTTTTTATATAACAGAGTTTCGTTTCTGATCAGATGAACTTGAAAAGATAAAGTTTGTCTCAGTTTCAACACTTCCTGTTAAAGGTCACAAACTGTGGAATCAGTTATAAAATACTGAACTGTGAAATTGTTCAGTTTGAAAACGTTTTTCCAGATTTACTGACAAGCAAGTCTGATTGCTGGTATGCACTCAGTGTAAACAAAGCACTGTGATTCTGTTTGACTAAACATTTCTGAGTTTAAAAACACGTTTCATGAACACTTTAATCATTGATTTAAGGATAATATTGAGATTTTGTTTCTAACTTTGTGAATTATTGTTTGACCTGATTAGTACCACTTTACAATGTCTCTCCTTATAGATGACTTATAGATAGTTTATTGATAGGTTATTAATTCATCTGTTAACACTTTATAAGTCATTAATAAGTGTTTAATATGCATTAATCAAGGGTGAGAAAGAGACAAAACTGTCCAGTTTCTTGACAAATAGTGAGCCATCTGTTCATACATATTACATCTAAACATGCTTATTAAACACACTTTTAAGCACAATAATGTATTGGAAACACATATTATATATAATATTGTACTGTAATACTGCATTACACATATCCACAACTATAAAAAGGAGCCTTATTGTAAAATGTAAAACAATACACTATTTATAATGACTCATAAACATGTATAAATGTCATAAGAGAGCCTTATTAGTGTGCTGTCTTACAGTTTACAATAACACTTCCTTCGATAGTTGTGGATAAGTGCAATGCAGTAATACGGTACAATATTAAATATAAAATATGTGTTTCTAATACATTATTGTGCTACAAGGTAGAAATGTTTAATAAGCACCTTTAGATGAAATATGAACAGATTTGGCTCACTATTTGGCAAGAAACCAGACGGTTTTGTCTCGTTCTTGTCATTAATAAATGCATAATAAACACTTTTTACTGATTTATAAAGTGTTTACAGATTAATTAATAACCTAAGGGGAGCCTTATTGTAAAGTGATACCAACTTGATTTTAATTTGAGGCCAGCTGCTTTTTAAATTAATCAACAAAATTCAGCAAAACATGATGAGAAAACCTCACAGTGAAGCTCTAAATGTCTGAAAGCAAGAGAAAATAAATTAAAAACAATGTTTATTCTCTTTTATTTAATGATTGTATTTTTATGAAAATATTTTTATTTTAACACGTCCAGTGTTTCAGTTTTCCATTTTTTATCCAGTTTTAAAACAAAATTGAGTCTAAATAAAAATCATTTATTAACAAATAACTGAAACTAAACAACAGATCTTCAGCTCCTTAGCTCCACATTCTTCATCTGCTCAGTCCTTAAACCACAGGCCCCTGTGGGTCCCTGAAGCAGCAGCCTCTGTGGTTCCTGGTGGCCCCCGGCGGCCCCCGCTTCACCTCTCTGCAGTAATGAGCGGTCAGACCTTCGTCCCAGTTTACAGCAGCTCTCCATCAGCAGCAGAGAGGAAAAACACCACAGAGGGCCGAGGCAGGGTTTCTTYATCAGGCTTTTTTAAACCTAACCCCTCAGAATGACCCGGACCCCACCCTCAGACCCCCTGACACCCCCTCATCGTGCAGCCTCCGCAGTTCTCTGGACTCTGGGATGAAGAGGAGCTGAACTGAACGAAGCTCTCTGTAAAAAGAAGCTCCTGCATCCAGCTGGTTGTTGGCTTCACCTCCAGCCTCACACAAATAAAACCCTGCAGGGTCACATGACCCAGCTCTGAGTGCTGATTGGCCCGTCTCCCACTGGACCAGATGTCTGTGGGTGTTAAAGCCTCTGCTGGTGACAGTTCACGTTAATTTATTATCTCCGTATTTACTCCTGTCAGATTCTACCCGGTCATTTCCAACCGATTCTTCTTCCTCTCTCAGCGATGATCAAACAAACCCAAACAAYAACAGGAGTTTACAACGTCAGCCTGATTAAACTCGTGTTCCTGAGTGAAGCTGCAGGACGGTCCTGCAGCTCAGGAACCTGTTCACTCACTTATCATCAGTCATAAATCTTAAATATTTCTGCAGATAATAAACATGCCAAAAAAAATCACTGTAACTGTAAAAACAACATTAAAAAAGGTCAACAACAGCTAAAAGCTAAGMTGGCTAAACAGAAGCTGCTAAAAAAGAATTCTGCTAAAGAACCTGAAGGTTTTTAAGGGTCTGAGCAGCGGTGGGCAGCACTAATCTGAAGATTAGTTCCACTAGACCTAAACCACTAACTCAGATATTCAGGTCCCCTAATTCTAAAGCACTAATGCACTGAATTTTTTTTAGCAAAAGTTAATTCTAAAGCACTAAAATAACCCAGTCAACCCATGAGCATTCTTCAACATGACAACATGAGTCACATGTTGTCATGTTGCTTACTTAAAACTTAGCAGTAGCTGTGTTTCCACTGCAAATGTGCGCAAAACTGTCGATATTCTGTTAATGTCGAAAACAGTTTCGCAGCTGCTGTGTTTCCATTAAGTAAGAAATGCTATTAAAGTC
>NW_013952487.1:724785-728235 GCF_001266775.1 Austrofundulus limnaeus | reverse complement strand
GAGAGAGAGAGAGAGAGAGAGAGAGAGAGAGAGAGAGAGAGAGAGAATCAGCATCATCAGCTGAGCTTACGTAAGAAACAAAAACCTTTTTTTTTTTTTTCAGATTCATAAAGCAGCCAGAAGGAGCTGAGATTTATCTGCTCTGAAAGTCAACTCACAACCTCATTTTTCTTGGACTCCACCTTTGTTTTTCCAAGTGCTGGGAACTGTGTTTAAAAAGGTCAAAGAAATGATGGTTTGTGTAAAAAACGAGCTGCGCTGCATTCGAGAAACAGAAAATTACTGCGGCTGCAGAAAAGATTAATGACTCTGGCTGAGGGCTTTGCGCCGAAACACTTAATAAATCACAAGTCAACATATTAGAGGAGGTGTTTTTCATGGCCCGGGACCTGAGCCCGCTGCGGCTCTAATCTGCTTTTTAAAGACACTTTTATAGCTGCTGCTGCCTTTCTGTTCGAGCCACCAGCAGGGGGCGAGCAAGGACGCCAATTAAAAGGCAATTAAAGATGGCCGCCGCAGACAATCAAACTACAAACCAGCTGTCAGTTTTACAGAYACTCAGCTCAAATCTGGTGTCGTACAAAAGTCAGTTACTCCAAGTGCGTTTCTTTCTGTTAGCAAAATAACTCATGAACCGTTGGACAGATTTGGGTTTACATATATTAAATTTCAGGATTTAAAGTGTCTGTGACATTAAATTTAAGTGATACATTTGAGTGCATTTTTGGAAAGATAACATTAATGATGACTTGCAAACAAAAAATCATGACACTGAAATGAACGGTTGTTGAGATATTTGCATGAGCAGAAACAGGAAGTGATGTCAAAGGGGAATGCCTGAATGAGTTGTTACAACGACTAACAACAAACTGCAAAGATTCAAATGTTTCTGTCGATTATTTTGAGTCCTTATCAGATAGATAAAGAAGAGTCAGATTTATAAAGACCAGGAAGTTACCCTTTTTTTAAAGAGTTCCCCTTTGACATCACTTCCTGTTTCAGTTGGACTGCACCAAATTCAGCAAAAAACATGCACGTTTTGTGACAAACTGGGTAAAAATCATATGAATGATGCCAAATTTCTAAAATATTAGGAYGTTTTCTTTATTTTTTGTAATAGAAGAAAAAGGCATGTCACAGACACTTTAAATGATTAAACTTTAATGTGGCTGAGAGTCGGTGGTCTTTCAATCAGAGGGTCGGTGGTTTGATCCCTGGTCCCTGCAGTGTGCCAAAACCACTGAGCACCAGCTGCCTCGACCATGCCATCTCTGAGTGAAGATTTAAAGGGGTGKTCACATGAAAATATTTAAAAAAAAACTGGGACAAACATTGTTTTATGGTCACTTTTTATTGTTTTGGTCCGATGATGGATTATTTTCAAATCGTGGTTTTTGCAGAACCTGAAGAGGTTAAAAAGGTGATAAATTCTGCAGGTTTGAACCTTTTAACAGCTCAAACTTTCTGCTTTTTAAGGTGTTGTGCAGTATTTTCTCATGTCACATTTTGCAGGAGACGAATGTTAAACTGTGGCACTATTTCCTCAACCAAACAACGTCTGTGTTTCAGCGTATCCTGCTGCAGATCCTGCTGCAGATCCTGCTGCAGATCCTGCTGCAGATCCTGCTGCAGATCCTGCTGCAGCTGCAGATCCTGCTGTTTTGTTGTATTTGTTTGTTTGTTTGTTTCAGGTTAAACTTGCAGGATGACGACATTACATGAACTTTAACTCATCATTTCACTGTTTTAGTTTTGTCAGTGAAACATCAAAACGGGGCTTTAAATGACACTTTATCATCTCTAACATGTAAGTTTTACAATAAAAATATAAACAGATGTCAGCTCCGTCTGTTCACTGTGAACAAAAACATCAGAGTCATGTTTCCAGGAAACATCAGAGGATTTAACTGTTTTTATTCAAACAGTAAAATTTCAGCTGAAGACAAAAACTGGCTGTTTGGACACTCTGACAGGACAGGACTGTGGGAAACATCTCAGATAATCTGGAATAAAATCAGATTATATAAACAGGTTTACACTTACTAACATTTTTATTCTCTTGTTTCCCCTTTATTTATGGTTACATGAAGACTTTTCAGTTTTCTGCAGAAATATTTCTCAGACGAACTGATTTCTGGTCAAGTTTTATGTAAGGTCTTTGTTGTTACTGATGCAAGTTTAATTTTGTTTTTTCCATGTTTTTAAATATAAGACCATAAATGAACATTCTGTCTGGAGCTCACTCGGCCCTGAACATCAGGCTCAGACCAGAAACGGACTGGCCGTTGGGAGTACTGGGACTTTTCCCGGTGGGCCGGCGCACGCACCGAGGGGATGAAAAAAGTGTAGTTGCGCTCATCACCAGTAGATGGCGATAATGCGCCGATTCATTGTTTACCAACCACAAAGACCGAAGAAGAAAAGTTTGATGAATAAAAGGAAGAAGAAGAAGAACCGGACGGGAATTCCGAGGTACACTTCGCTGCAGCACTTGGGAATTCCACCGTGGATGATACCAGAAGCAAATGTAGATTTAACTTTGTTACACAGAAGGCAAGCAGATAAAACATTCATTTGTACCTCAACAATAGTACATGAGTACATAGATAAATTTTATGATTATGTAAAAGTAATACAGATGCATCCCAGAATCAATCAGGTGATACAGAGGTAGAAGTCATTGTTCCAGAATTTAAAATTCAAGGGAAGAAGCTAAATGAAGGGTTATCTGTTCACACAGCAGAAATGGTTGCAATGATGTTGGCAATGGAATGGACTGAAGAAGTAAGACCTTTAAGAGCTGTTATTTGCTCTGTTTCAAGCTCATCTTTAATATGTATACAAAGAAAACACCCAGAAAGTCATCCAGATGTTTTAATAGACATACAGCAAATACTATATCAGATACAGATGATGGGGTTAATGCTTGTGTTTTTATGGGTACCTGCACATATAGGGGTGAAAGGAAAGGAAATGGCAGACAAGAAGGCCAAAGATTCTGCAAGGAAGAATGAAGTTAATATAAGAGTTTCATTTAGTAAGTCAGACTAAAAGCATTATTTAAAAAATTTGAGAAAAATGGCAGAAGAAGTGGGAAGAGGATGTAAGAGGAAGATGGCTCTATAGAATTCAAAGAATGGTTGGAGAAAATAGAGGAGGTGTTGGAAGAAACAGATTACAGGACAGAAAAATAACAAGGTCACGGTTGGGTCATACGGGACTTAATGCAACTTCACAGATAAAGGGGAAACATGATACAGGAAGATGAGAGTTTTGTGGGGAAATTGAAACTATAGAACATGTTCTGTCAACCTGTAGGAAGTACCAGACAGAAAGAACTGAAATGATAAGAAGTCTTGAATGAGAAAAAGAGCAATATAATCTTTTAAAGTTATTAGGAAAAAGATATTTTGATGCAAGTTATAAGATTATGTTTCATTATCTAATAGT
>NW_013952487.1:720390-723825 GCF_001266775.1 Austrofundulus limnaeus | reverse complement strand
TATTTGTATTGTCCGACGATCTATTCCCCCACCAGAAGGGGCGCTCACCTGGCAGCTCTGCATAATAAAATACTAATTTCTGTAAATAAAAGGCTGAAACACAGAGAAATATGTCCATAAATGAGTTGTATGATGACTGTCTCTCTGACCAAAGGCTGCAGAGATACTTCATGTGGTTTTTGGCCAAATAAGTCTGTTTTACTGAATACATGTCAGCGACTGCCTCCACTTCACCTCCACTTCTCTCAATAAAAAGCAAAATATGACAACTTTCATTATATGAGTGTGTTGTTCAGTTGTTGTTCTGTGAGCAGAAAGGTTTTTTTTCCCTCCTGAGTTTTGACAAAATCTGTGCTTTTTTCTCTCAGTTTGTCTCCTTGGAGTTTCAGGGTGTGCAGTACTATGACTTTTTTATAAATACTTGGCAAATATATTTGATACCAAAGTCAACATCAATGCTTTTTACTTGTAATGAGATGTTCATTGAATAACTCTGATATTGCAGACACGCCTTCTGGTGGTGAAACAGTTTATTGTAGGGAGACAGTCAGTTGCTACGACCTGTCGTGAATTATAAACAAACAAGCCTTTTCTCGTTTCTACCTTAAACTAATTTTCTTTTTTGTTATCTGAAACAGAAAATGAAACTGAAATCAGTTTTAGAATTTTGTTTATCCCATTTTGACACTAAGAATGAGAAATGCTTTAAATTTCAATTTCAGTATTTTAGTTAAAACAAAAATCAAATATCCAATCGTTTGTTTTTTAATACCTGTTTCGAAAATGAAAATCCACTGACCAAAACATGCCCTGACCGAGCTAACTGCTGCTCCGCTAACTTAATAACTTTATTAATTCCTCAACATTACATCCTTACATTTTGCACAGTGAGATGACGTTTGTTGTTTCCTCCAGCATCTGCAGACATCATCTGTCAGCCCGGACCTTGAATGGGCCAGTCAGGTACTAAATTCCCGGGCCACGTTTTTGCCCCAGTCCRCCCCTGGCTCAGAGTAAAAAATGAGAACAGACATTTTAACGGGTCGACCTGCAGAACTTCTCAGATGCTCTGAGGCTGATTTCAGATCTTAAACTGATTTGTACAGATTAAAGTAACGATGAAGCCGTCAGCAGCAGGTTCTGATCTTCAGTTCTTGTTTTGGGTTTTTTCTGCAAACCTTCAGATCTGAGGAACGAGAGCTCCTCTGTGCTTCAGCTCAGTTTATTTGTGAAGCTGAACCAAAAGCCCCAGAATAAATAATCTGAGAATGTCTCTGTTGTGATCAAACCTTCCATCTGTGGCCTCGGCAGCTCGTTTCTCGGCTCGGTAACAGGACCAGAACCAGAACCAGAACCAGGACTCAGTGGGCACACAGCGTTCTGCTGCAGTTTGTTTGGAATTCCTTGGAAAAATGTGGGAAACAGTTTCCTGCTGATCCGTCTGACGTCTGCGAGGAAATATTCACAGCATTTTACTGGTTTTGGGGATAAAAATGTGCAGCAGAACTTTTTGTTCTGTATTATTTGTTTCCATTTCTACAGAAAATAAACAAACAAACAAACAAACACTGATCTGATCCTCATCAGTCGTTTTAAAGACGTTTTATGGATCAAAGAAGGTTTGAAGCTGCAGGATTGTTCTGTCAGGCAGAACCGGACCTCTGAGGTCCACTGAGAACAGAACCACCCAGCCATCAGACGAGCCGAGTGCAGCTGGGCAGAAAAACTGATAATCTGGATTAAATTCTGTTTTAAAATCAAAATTAATCTACAGAAAGTGAAATCTGAACCAGTTTGGCTTTGTTTTCTTTTTTAATATAAAAAGTCAAAAGAAAAACTCCACTAAAGCTGCAAATTGTCATAAAAATCCTTTTTTATTGTTCAGATTTAATTTTCTTGTTTTGAGTTCATAATATTTGACAAACATTTACTTTCTGTTGCTCAAGATCCAAAAACAAACATTTCTTTCTACCATGAACTTTTTATTGCCTCAAATTTTCATGTTTTTAACTGAAATCATTCAAGCTGTTTGTTTGACCTGAAGGATGTCAGAGCAAAAACTGTTTGTTGTTTCGTAAAGTTTGAAATGACAGAAAAACATTTATTCACAATATTTATTGAGACGTTCAGAAGAACCGATCMTTCTCATCAAACCAATCCAGCTTTTTAGTCTGGCAGGATTTTATTTTATTTTTTTCGGTTTTATTTTTGTAAAAGACATTTGTCTTAAATATTTAGGACATTTAAAATATTAACAACAATCATATTTACAGTCATAAATAAAATGATGCAGCTTTAAAGGTACTCGTCGCAAACTGAAGTTAAATGTAAAAAAAATAATCTGAACTTCATCAAAATGTTGTCGTTCGAAGGAATAAAATTTATATTTACGTGAAATGTGGGTACGCACTCAACGTAAACWAAGAACTTRAATCTGCTCTGAATAAATATRAAGAAACAGCTTTTCTGTTGCCAAAGTTTTCAGTCACTTCGGCTGTTTTAGTAGCTAAACAAATGCCTGCTTTATGGCAGGTGTGTGTGTTTTTATAATAAATGTTGATACAAAGAAAAAATGATTAGTTTGTTACAGTGAGTACCTTTAAGGTCCTGAAATATTTCAAAACAAATCTCAGCTGAACTTTCAACAGGATTAATTTTGTTTTTGTTCATTAATTTTCAGAATTAGATCATTTTAGAAATCCCAAAGTTTGATTTTTTTTTCTTTTCACGTGAACAAAATAAACTAAATTGCAGCTGCATCTTATTTCAGTTTAAATATAAAACATAAACAGGTTGTTTAGTTTCTCTGCAGTAAAACAAGTTTTCATTCAGAAGCTTTAAAAACAACAAAACGCGCGCGGATCATTTCTGATCAACAACACGTGAGCGCGCCTCAACAGACCGTGCGCGTGCACAACATTTAAAACCTCCTCCACGATAGCTGTGTGAAGCTGACACCCCATCACACAGCTCTCCACGATATGTGACAAGGAGCGCGCGTGATCGGACAGCGTCCGTCCGCGCGCGCGCGCGCGCGTCCCACAGAAACGTCTTAAATTAAATATAAATTAAGAGTCAACAAGAACCAGACCGCAGGTGTGTACAGGTGTGCAACTTCACGTCACGTGACCGCGCCTCCGTTATCAGCTGTCCGAGTCCACGTCGCTCCTGGTTCCGTCCAGTTTGTCCGCTTTGGGTTTGACCCGGTTCTGAGAGTTCTCCGACTCCTCGGAGGAGGAGCGCTTCTGTCTCCTCCACTTGGCCCGCCGGTTCTTGAACCAGACCTGCGGAACCAGAACCAGAACCAGAACTGTCGGTCAGAGCCTCGAGACTTCCGGGCCTCACCTGGTGAGCAGAACCAACCGACGGACCCTGAAGGTCCAGAACGGTTCGAAATTAAACTTTCAGCACTTTTATTATTTTTCTAAATTGTAT
>NW_013952487.1:714529-717119 GCF_001266775.1 Austrofundulus limnaeus | reverse complement strand
GTTCAAAAGTGATCTCTGATGACTGACAGGAAACAAGAATGCAATGAAACATATTAAAAACATTAAAAATAAAATAAAATTTGTTCAGAAAGTTCCAGAAGGAAAGAGGAAAACATCCAATGGACCGAAGAGGAGGAAAAAGTACAGAGACAGCAAATAAATGAACAAAAAAAAAGAACTAAAATAAAATTATCAACAAACAATGATGAAGAATCAGGCTGAAGATTCAGTGATGGACCACCAACACCATGCTGGGACTTTAGTTTGCCAATGAAGTATGAAAAAACCCTGAAATAATGGATTTAATTTAAAAAATAATGTCAAATGGTCATTTACTTTACGTTTACTTAAAGTCAATCTGTTACATTTATTCAGTTCAGTTTAGCTGAACTAGTTGACATATTTTTTTTATTAAATCCACTTCATCTGAGTGCGTTTCAAATGTTAAAGATCCACACGACTGGAGACAGAACCTCCTGGGACATGTCCACAAGAGGACAACTGAGGACAAATTGAGATGGTAGGTTGGAGGTCAACTCAAAGGTCAAGGGTCAAAATCACAGTATCAGTCTTGGACAAACTGGACGATAGTGAAACATCCAAACCAGAACTTTATGCTGTGAAATCAAAATATTGATATAAAAATATTTGATACTTCAGTCGTTTCAGKTTAAACACRTAACTAAACTATTTAAACCTTGTCTAAATCATCCAGCATGTGTTTTGTTTCCCTGCTCAAACACGCCTGGTTTGCATGAATGGATGATTGACAGGTTTCTACAGAACATGAAGAGCGGACAGCAGAGTTTTACAGGCGTCATTCGTTGTTGGTGGGAACTACTTTTTCTTCCGCCTGGGCAATACGTAAACACGGCAGCTCTCGGTCTGATGTTACATGCTCAGTATTTTCATGTTAATATGTTCATGTGATGTAAAATAATAATAATAATAATAATAATAATAATACATTTTATTTGAAGGCGCCTTTCATGGCACTCAAGGACACCGTACAATGCAATAAAACAAAAAGAATAAAGCAAAGAATAAAATAACAATAAAACGTAATCACTTACACAACAAATAACAAATAAAAACATAAACATCCTAAGAAAAATAGGGATAATGAGAGATGTTGATTAAACTGAATAAACCGTTGGCGGGTGAGTGAGTTGGATGGAGGAGGACCTGAGAGTGTAGGAAGGTGTGTTAATGTGGAGAAGTTCTGTGAGATACTGAGGGCCACGATTATTGAGGGCTTTGAAGGTGAGGAGCAAGATTTTATTGGAAATACAAAATTTGACAGGGAGCCAGWGGACAGGTGTTAAATGACTGCTGGAAGGRGTTCTGGAGATGATACGAGCTGCTGAGTTTTGGACCAGTTGTAGTTTATGGATGGATTTTGCTGGTAAACCGAACAGTAAAGAGTTGCAATAACCTAGCCGTGATGTGACCACAGTGTGAACCAGAATAGCACTGCTGCTGGGTGAGAGGGATGGACGGAGACGAGCAATGTTACAGAGGTGAAAGTAGGCTGAACGAGTGACGTCACTGATATGAGATTTAAATGATAATGTGTTGTCTATGATGACACCCAGACTCCTAAGCTGAGGGACGGGGGATGTTGAGGTGCTGTCAATGAGAATGGAAAAKTTGTTGGTTTTTACAAGGGTGGATTTAGTTCCAGTGAGAAGAAATTCAGTTTTGTCTTTAGTTTAAGAAAGTTGCTTGTGAACCAGGACCTGATATCAAACAGGCAGTCAGACAGTGAGGTGGGTGGGAGGGYGGCATTGGGTTCGGTGGACAGATAGAGCTGGGTGTCATCCGCATAACASTGGAATTGTTATGTTTACAGAAAATATTTCCAAGCAGAAGGAGGTAAATGATAACAAGAAGAGGGCCGAGGACAGAACCTTGTGGAACACCAGAACAGAGAGGGGTTGAATAGGAGGGAAAGGATTTTAGTTGAACATACGGCCAGAAAGATATGAAATAAACCAGTTAAGGGGTGTGTCTGAAATACTAATATGTGATAGACTGTCAATGAGGATGGTGTGTGAAATGGTGTCGAAGGCTGCGCTTAAATCAAGGAGGATGAGAATGGAGAGGAGTCCAGTACTGTGCACTGAAACCAGATTGAAATTTTTCATACAGATTATTGTCAGAGGTGGGAATGGATCTGGGAAGCAACTGTTTTTTCAAGTACTTTTGAGAGAAATGGCAGATCTRAGATGGGTCTGAGYTTATCAAAATCACTGGGKTCTGATCCGGGTTGTTTTAAGAGATGATGGATTCCAGAGGTGAGATGAATGAACAAAAGACAAAAGTTTCCATTTTTATAGTAGTTCTTGATAATTAAACAATAATTTTAATGGTTTTAATATATGTGAGCCAACACATCAAAACGAGGATTAAGTCCAAAAGTGGTATAAAGAGAAATAGGCAAATATAGTGTTTTAACTAAAATGTTAACAAAAATTGCATTTTGTCAAAATATAATGAATAAAAGCTTGAAATATAATCATAAAACAAAATTTTGAAGAACTTTTTTGAGGAGTAGCAACAAAAAAAACTGATTTTGAGGAAAAACGCC
>NW_013952487.1:713009-714519 GCF_001266775.1 Austrofundulus limnaeus | reverse complement strand
GACTTTCCCTGTGAGCTAGCAAAGTTTTGTTTTTTAGCTGGGAAATCTCAATATTCAAATATAATTTGTGGTTTCCTCTTTATGAGGAGATCAAAAATTCCTCATTAAAATGACAAAAAATTAGGATTAGACCATTTATTTATGTATTATTGTAACCAACAAGACAAATTAAGTCATATATATGGATTTAATTATGATAACAGAATGATCCAGGTATCAAAATGTAGCTTTTAAAGCCAAGAATCTGAAAATGTAATTAGGTCATTTTGACCAAATTTGACTTAATCCTCATTTCGATACGATGGGTCACATTTTACTTCATATTTCAGTGTTTAAAACACAATTTTCACATATTTTGTATGAATGTGTCGTCTGATTGGTTTTCCCCCTCAGAATCGGAGGGGAAATCAGTGCTATTAAACATCACAAGTGGACACAATCAAATCAAAACTCCCAGTTTACCCAATTGTATTTTTACAAGTTCTCTGTTCACAGAATCAAAAACTAAAACAAAGAAAAAACACGGTACCTACAGAGAAACATGTAGTTTCTGTTCTGAGTCTTAAATCTCAAGACTATCAAGGCATTCTGGAGCAAAATCTGAGTGCGTTTACTCCAGCAGGAGCATAAAAATCTGCAGGCTGCTTGATGTGGGCCTGAGTTCAGATGAAACATTTTCCCTTCACGCTCCAGAGCCAGATGTTTGTGGGATGTTTGGACCGATGGAAATAAAAAATAAAAAAGAGTTTCAGCCATTTCAGGAGCGTCGGTGCTGCAAAGTAAACATCCAGAACCGGGAGCCAGAGTGTAAAAAGTGTCAGTGACGCCCACATGACAGGGATTGCAGAGTTAAAACCTGACTTCTTGGCTGCACGGATGAAAACCGAACAAACAAATCAAAAAGCTCTTTAGGCATTAAAGTGTGTTTTTTTTTTCTTCCTTGCAGCTCAGGTTTCAGTCGCATGAATACACAGAGCAGAGAAAGCGACGTTTTAAAATGTCACAGAGGTACCTGCTATTCAGCCTTTTCCTGCGTCCAGTCATTTTCTACTTAAATGGTTTCAATTCAGCGCTAACATCAGGCTGTCAGAGGACAGAAAAGGCCCCGGCGCTCTCTTTCAGCGCTCATCAATCATTCATTAGAAGCAGAATCCATCAGCCGATCCTGGTAATTACTGATTACAGCCAGGATCACACACTCACACACACATGGCCTTCTGACTGCGTGTCACGTCAGGAATCAAAAACACATTTTCACATTAGAAGGTCTGAAACGAGCCCCCCTCCTGCACAGAGGTGCTACTTAACACACTTTGGATTTAGAAGAAATTCAAATGAGCCCCGCAGGCTGGCAGCAACATAATGAAACCCAGAATTATTCTATCAAAACAAGGAGCAGCCGCCTCTGAGCGCTGTCGAATTTAAACCTCAGCACAACATGCCACTTTAACATGTCTTTAACATGTCCACACACACACACACACACACACACACACACACACACACACAC
>NW_013952487.1:710829-712870 GCF_001266775.1 Austrofundulus limnaeus | reverse complement strand
ACACACACACACACACACACACACACACACACACACACACACACACACACACACACACACACACACACACACACACATGTCAGGGTTATGTGTGTGTGAAACTCAGCCTCTGTGGTTTAACATGCAGCTCCATCACTTCTAATAACTCTGAGGCCAATGTGAGCAGGTTCAGGGGGGAAATGTGCACAACATTGTTGTAAATATTTAAAACTAAAATGTGGGACAGAGTTTAAAATTCCTAACTCTGAAAAATATATCATGAATTGTATTTTTTATTTAATAAAACAGATTATAATGAATATAAACTATGTCATGGTTTAAGGTTTTTTTTAAAGCTGAGATTAGTTTTGTGGGTTTTATTTTGTTGTTATTGTGTCATCCAAAATGACTGTCATTTCCCAAAATCAGATGATCTTCGTTTAAAAGTCATTTTCTGTCAATCAGCTCACCTGCTTTTTGTTTGCATAAGAGGCAACAGAAAATAAGTATTCATAAGCAGCTCACCTGTTTTTCATTTGTTAATTAGCCCATCAGATCTTCATCTGCTAATCAGCCCACCTGTTCTCTGTCTGTTCATCACCTCGCCTGCTCTTCATCAAATGATCTGCCCACATGCTCTGTATCAGTTAATCAGCTCTACTGCACTTTATTGGTTAATCAGCTCATCTGTTTTTCATCTGTAAATCAGCACACCTGCTCTTCATCCATTAATCAGCTCACCTGCTCTTCATCTATTAATCAGCTCACCTGCTCTTCATCCACTAATCAGCATACCTGCTCTTCATCCATTAATCAGCTCACCTGCTCTTCATCCATTAATCAGCACACCTGCTCTTCATCCATTAATCAGCTCACCTGCTCTTCATCTATTAATCAGCTCACCTGCTCTTCATCCACTAATCAGCACACCTGCTCTTCATCCATTAATCAGCACACCTGCTCTTCATCCACTAATCAGCAAACCTGCTCTTCATCCATTAATCAGCTCACCTGCTCTTCATCCATTAATCAGCACACCTGCTCTCCATACATTAATCAGCACACCTGCTCTTCATCCATTAATCAGCACACCTGCTCTTCATCTGTTAGTAAGCTCACCTGCTCTTCATCCATAATCGGCTCACCTGCTTTTTGTTTGTTTAAACAGCTCACTTGCTCCTCATCTTTCATTCAGCTCATATGCTTGTACGGTCAGCCAGCTCATCCGCTCTTCATCTGCCAATCAGCTCACCTGCTCTTCATCGAATGATCTGCTCACCTGATCTTTATTGGTTAATCAGCTCACCTGTTTTTCATCTGTCAATCAGGCCACCTGCTCTTTCCCACTTAATCAGCTCACCTGCTCTTTATCTATTAATCAACTCAACTGCTATCAGCTCACCTGATCTTCACCTGTTAATTAGCTCACTTGCTCTTTGTCTGTTTATCAGCTCACCTGTTTTTCACTTGTTAATCAGCCATCTGAATTCTCATTAAGTGGGCTCTCATGTATACTCCCTGCTTTTTTGCTTTCAAACTCCAACAGAAAATGAAAGTAAAAACAGGTGTAAATTTATCATTCTGTCTCTGAGCAGGTGATTCATCATATTCATGTCTTGTACTTCCTGACATTTTTTTAAAACATTTGAAAGGTTTCCATTTTTTCGTGTATTTACCAAAATAAATCTCTGACCTACATATACAACCTCACATTGTAGCTGTTTGTTTCTTCCTGTTTTTTAGTCAATTATTTTAGATTAAGGTTGGTTTTAAAGTGATGAACCCGCCAATCAGATTTGACTTTTTAAAATCTCAGGTAAATCTAATTGTCAACAGTAATTCACCTCTGCCTGGTGCCCCACCGATCAACACCCCCAAAAAGCCCAGGAACAGACCCAGATTGTTGAAACCTTTATACAGAGCCAGCACCTGGTCTTTGTAGCTCCGCCCCCATTCTCTGTAACTCAATCTAAAATCTTAACTCTGTGGAGCTACTGGCAGGGTTCCCCTTTAATCCAGTACAGGTGCCAAAAGGGTCCAGTTCACCTCTGCGGGTGGGGGG
>NW_013952487.1:702746-710759 GCF_001266775.1 Austrofundulus limnaeus | reverse complement strand
GTTCTGTTCCTGTGAATTCTGCAGGTACAATTTTCATACATTCCTATGTAAACATATGAATATTTTATAAAAGTTTGGTTGGATTCTTTCATCCTGTAAATCTTTTAAAAAGTTAAATATTTTCTGAAATAGAAAAGCGACCTACAAGACCCCCCACCCCCCGCACCCAGATCACTTCTTAGCCCTGGAAATTAAAGCTGGATTTAACAGTGAGACCTTTGTGATTTACAAATAATTCGACATAGCAGCTAAAAAAAACTTTAATATCCACTGATGACAGAATGGAATTAGCCACATTTTTCAATTTTCTTCCTGGCCCATGAGAGCCCGGGCCCTAATCCCATCTTCAGTCAGAACCCAGCTCTCACACAGGCTGCCAGCCGGCTGCCAGGACCCCACGGCGAGCCGCGCTCCGGCCTCAACGTGGCCTTTGTTGGAGGGGGCCGAGCAGGGGGGGCTGGAGCGGTGTGCCAGCATCGGGGGGTTATCCAGGAGCCTGAGAATCAATCCAGTATTACAGTTAAGCCTTGTAATAATTACCGTCATTAGGGGGAACTGGAGCGTGCAGATGACCATAAACCTGAAGCTAATGCTGCACATTCCTCCAGACGCTTGTCATATACATAATTCAGTAATCCTGGAAATACATATTAACATTCCCCTGCAGCTGAAAACTGTCAGAGCTGCAGATCTCTGGAGTTTACCGGGTCAACTTCCTCCCCCACTCCGTCTCCGAGAAACAGAGGAAACCTCACCAGAAAATTTAATATTTCAGCCCAGCTAAAACATTCACACAATGAATTTAAAAACAAGGCAGGTTTGTTTGTCTGGAACGGTTCATATGCAGGACAAACCAAGATGCTTGAAACACGACAGAGCAAAAATAGTGCCGAGCGATGAATGGCTTTGTTGAAATTTGCTGAAAAAGCTCAAATTAAAGCTGAAAAAACTCAAACCGCTAGCTAAAAGTTAAAAAGCTAGTTAATAAAAAGAGAGTAGCAGAAGGCTAGCTAAAAGTCAAAAATAGAAAAATGTAAGTAAGAGTCAGCTAAAACAAAAGGGTATCGAAAGGCTAGTTAAAAGCTAAATGTATTTACAAAAGGCTTGTTAAAAGCTAGGAGTAGCAAAATGCTAGCTTAAACAAAATTTTAATTAAAATGTAAAAGTAATAAAAGACATACGTAAAAGTAGCAAAAGGTAGCTGAATAAAATCCATCTAATGCTAAACACAAAACCAAAATAACAAAAGGCTACAGGCAAAGGTAAATGTAGCAAAACATAAGCTAAAAGTAGTAATGCAGCAAAATATAATTAAACAGATCTTTGTGTATGTCTGAGGGGGAAATATTTGTTAATAAAAGTAAATTTATATATTTATATATATATATATGTTTCAAATACTTTTACTATGAGCTAAACAGAGCACGTAGATATTAAATAAAAGTGGCCCAAGAATGAAGCCTTGAGGAACCCCATATTTGATTTTGTCTTGATTTCTCGACTTTTTTACTCAGATTCTTAACTGCCAAATAAAACAAATTAGTCTGGATGAAAAGACTGACTGGAAGACACTGTGTCAAATAAAAAAAACACAAAGCTTACAGCTCTCTGCCCTGATTTTTGAGCATTTAGCTGCTGCCTTCAGTCTGACGGGTGGATTTTGAAGCACTCATGCTTGAAATCAACAGAACACTTCATTACAGCTGAAGTAAACAATGCCTGGTAATGCTTTAAAACCTTTACTCAACCCTGACTGCAGCCTCTTCAATTAGAGCCCTCTCACTGTGTTGTTATTGGCACGTAACTGCTGCAGATCTCTATCATGGCTCGGATAATTCAATAAGCATGAGGGCAGAGCCTCGGAGCAGCTTGTGCTATGGTTAATATAATACTGATTTAATGTGCGTTTATGGGAACAATCTGGGAGAGATGCAGATAAACACAACTTGGAATCAACAGAGCTTTATTTTTCTGGACGTGGAAAGGAAACGGAGGAGATGTGCGCCGACTGGAAACCACAAACTCCACCTCGACGTCCTTCACAATCAAACGCTGTAATGCAAACCAGCATGAGTGAAGGCAAACAAGGAGTTCAGCACAACAACACGTGTTTCTGACTGAAGATCAGCTGTGTGACGCAAAGGAGAAGCTGACAGGAACAAGCAGAAAGTTGTAAAAACACATGTAAATGTTTAAAAGAAAGTAATCAGAAAACAATCAGCTTTCTCATTTAAAATGACAGTAAGTCAACTGAAAAAGCTTTTTATTTGATGAATCTAAAAACGTTTTCTCCATCAATCTTCAGCCTGAGTTTTAACCTGACGTGTGACCGATTTAAACGATTTCTTCGTGTTGGTCTTTCTTTTCTGTGTRCACATTTTCTGTAAAACGTTGAAAGATTTTACTGATTTTTGCTGAAGAAGCCAAACCTGAGCTGTTAAAGCTAAGAGAAGCAACACATTAGCTAAAAGCACAAAGTCTGCAGACATTGTTACAGAAAACACACAAGCAGGACAATAAATACAGTGGTTTGCAAAAGTATTCATACCCCTTGAACTTTTCCATATTTTGTCACATTACAACCACAAACATAAATATATTTCACTGGAATTTAATGTGAAAGACCAACACAAAGTGGTATACAATTGTGAAGTGGAAGCAAAATTTTACATGAATCAAAACATTTTTTACAAATAAAAAACTGAAAAGTGCGACGTGCAAAAGTATTCAGCCCCCTTTTCCCTGAGTGCAACCAATTGCATTCAGAAGTTGCCTGATGACTGCTAATGACTCAAAAGGGTCCACCTGTGTGTAATCTAATCTCAGTACAAATACAGCTGCTCCGTGACGGCCTCAGATGTTGGTTAAGAGAATATTGGGGAGCAAACAGCATCATGAAGTCCAAAGAACACACCAGACAGGTTAGGAATATGGTTTTGGAGAAGCTTAAAGCAGGCTTAGGTTATAAAAAGATTTCCCAAGCTTTGAACATCTCACGGAGCACTGTTCAATCCATCATCCGGAAATGGAAAGAGTATGGCACCACAGTAAACCTGCCAAGACAAGGCCGTCCACCTAAACTTACAGGCCGAACAAGGAGATCACTGATCAGAGAGGCAGCCAAGAGGCCCATGGTGACTCTGGATGAAATGCAGAGAGCCACAGCTCAGGTGGGGGAAACTGTCCACAGGACAACAATTAGTCGTGCACTACACAAATGTGGTCTTTATGGAAGAGTGGCAAGGAGAAAGCCATTGTTAAAAGAAAACCATAAGAAGTCCCGTTTGCAGTTTGCCAGAAGCCATGTTGAGGACACAGCAAACATGTGGAAGAAGGTGCTTTGGTCAGACGAGACCAAATTGAACTTTTTGGCCACAATGCAAAACGCTATGTGTGGCGGAGAAAGAACACTGCACATCACTCTGAAAACACCATCCCCACTGTCAAATATGGTGGTGGCAGCATCATGCTCTGGGGGTGCTTCTCTTCAGCAGGGACCGGGAAGTTGGTCAAAGTTGATGGGAAGATGGATGGAGCCAAATACAGGGCAATCTTGGAAGAAAACCTGTTGGAGTCAGCAAAAGATTTGAGACTGGGGCGGAGGTTCACCTTCCAGCAGGACAACGACCCTAAACATAAAGCCAAAGCTACAATGGAGTGGTTTAAAAAAAAGAATATTCATGTGTTAGAATGGCCCAGTCAAAGTCCAGACCTAAACCCAATTGAGAATTTGTGGCAAGATCTCAAAACTGCTGTTCACAAACGCTCTCCATCCAATCTGACTGAGCTTGAGCTGTTTTGCAAGGAGGAATGGGCAAGAATTGCAGTCACTAGATGTGCAAAGCTGGTGGAGACATACCCTAAAAGACTTGCAGCTGTAATTGCAGCAAAAGGTGGCTCCACAAAGTATTGACTCAGGGGGGCTGAATACTTTTGCACATCGCACTTTTCAGTTTTTAATTTGTAAAAAATGTTTTGATTCATGTAAAATTTTGCTTCCACTTCACAATTGTATACCACTTTGTGTTGGTCTTTCACATTAAATTCCAGTGAAATATATTTATGTTTGTGGTTGTAATGTGACAAAATATGGAAAAGTTCAAGGGGTATGAATACTTTTGCAAACCACTGTAAACAGGAGGAGAAGAGTGTGAATGTTGACTCAGGATTAACACATCCAGGTTTGAACAGGAAGAACAGAAATCCTTAAATCAGTCTGAAGGAGGAGCAACAAGGAAGAGAGGAAAAAAAAGCATGTTTTAACTCTATTTACTCTCATTTCCTCTGCAGTGAAAGAGGAGGAAGATATATGAAATATCCCCAAATCCATCCTGTTTCACTTCTGTTAAATCAGCGGTGAAATCCAAGCGTCCTGCTCGGTGCAGGAGGGGGAACTCCGGGATAAAGTTTCTGGATGCTGTTAAAGAGATTTGTGCTGCTTTGAGGCAGAAAAGAGTTGATTTTCTGGACCTCCAGAGTATCAGGTTGCACTCTGATTCTGTCAGAGTCTTTTAATTCTGCTAAACTTCTCTCTGTCTCTTCTTTTTGGAGGGGGGTGAATGTGTAAGCGAAGCAGCTGTGTTCCAGCATTCCTCTGGTTTGTGTATCCGCTGCAACGGATCAATACAAATGCAAACAGCAGCTTTCTCAGCAGAGTCCGTTTAAAAGCTCGGAGACGAGCCAATTGACTTAAAGCCCACACTGATCCCGTCTGAATGAGCGCAGACTAATGAGCCGCTCTGTAATTAATCTGACAATAGACGGGGCTGCAGAACAAACAACTTAAAGCTCTTTAAACTGCTGCAGCTGTGTGGGTCTGAGGGAGGTGATAAACACGATAATGGATGTTTGACATGCAACAGTCTGGAGTTTGGTTCCACAGCAGGATTTATCATCTCAAGCTAATTGTTGTGGTGAAACAAGATGCTTTTTAACAAGTCTAATTAAAAAAAGGAAACATTGATCAGTGGAGTGTAGCGGTTATGTGGAGAAGAACCATCCAAACACTGACGGATGTCACCTGTGTGAGGATGTGTAGTCGCCAAATTGAAAGACAAACAAATGATCAGAAGCAGAGACACCTTCCGGGAGAGGTGTCTGTGCAGGAGCAGCAGGACTGCTCACGACAAAGACCACAATGCATCCAAAAGTTTTCAGGCCTACGATGATCCTGGTTGGCATCAGGGATGAGAAATATTTATAAAGTAACGACCACCAGACAAACAAACACACAAATGCAGGAAATCACCTCCCTAGCATCACGAGAGGAGATGAGAAGTGTGCAACATTTTCTGCAGGCTTTTTGGACTTCTAAAGGCTGTCATCACTCATATGTGCATGTTGAAGTCCGGGGGAGGTTCTGGTAGGAAATTACCCGTCAGGCTGAGGAYGGGTAGATGAGCAGACAGATTGCACTTCTGAGGCTTTTAAAGCTCATAAAGCTGCTGAGCTGCAGAGTTTAAAACCTCTGCTACAGTTTCTGCTCTGACACTGATTGGCCTCTCAGAACACCACGGAGAGATCGCAGCCAGCACGTCTGAGCCCCACCACCACCTGCACCAGCACCAGCACCAGCACCAGCACCAGCACCAGCACCACAACATTTGGTTCTCATGAGTGTGGAAAACCGTAGCAGCTCCACCATCAGCTGCTGCCTCGCCTCCAAACTACAACCATAATAAACAAGAGAAGAAGAAACCTGCTGAAACCTGCAGCTGTGTGTTAACGTGTGTTTGACTCACATCAGGCGCAGCACAAACACACATCTGACGGTCCTGGGTGGTCCAAGTCGTGCCACAGTGTTCGAGATCCAGAGGAGTTTCTGCTGCTGTGCAGCCCAACCAGCAGAGGGCGCTGCAGAGGTACGGGCTGAGAATGAGGCGAAGCTAACAGCCGAGTCTAATCTCTGGGTTTAATGTTTTTGTTTATGGATAATTGTCCTTTTTTTTTTTTTGCTATTTTTAGCTAGCATTGTTTTTGATACTTCTAGCTTTCAGCTAATTTTTTAATATGTTGAGCTAGTTCATTTTTTTTATTTTACTTTTTGATACTTTTAGCTTTTAGCTAATCTTTTGATACTTTCAGCTAGTTTTTTTTTCAACTTTTAATTTTTGATATTTTTAGCTTTTAGCTAATCTTTTGAAACTTTTAGCTAACTTTTTGATATTTTTAGCTTTTAGCTAATCTTTTGAAACTTTTAGCTAACTTTTTGATATTTTTAGCATTTTTTTTGCAACTTTTAGCTACACTTTTTAATACTTCAGCTTTTAGCTGATCTTTTGAAACTTTTAGCTATTTTTTTACATTTAGCTACATTTTTTGATACTTTTAGTTTTTAGCTAACATTTTCATACATTTAGCTAGTTTTTTATTTTTTTTTTTTTGCAACTTGTAGCTATTCTTTTTCTATATTACTTAGTAATTTGCTACCTTTAGCCTTTAGCTGATCTTTTGGTACTTTTAGCTAGTTTTTTAACTTTTATCTCGACATTTTGCTTCTTTTAGCATTTAACTAAACTTTTGATACATTTAGCTAGTTTTTTTTTCAAGATGTAGCTATTCTTTTTCTATATTACTTAGTAATTTTCTACCTTTATCTTTTAGCCAGCATGTAGCTACTTTTATATTTTAGCTAGTGTTTTGCATCTTTCAACTTTAGTAACTCACTTTCAGCTATTTTAACAGATTTCAGTGCATAAAAAGGTCATTTTTCTGTTTGCAGTTTGTTTCAGCTGCATTAGCTCTGTCTGGATTCTCCATCTCCTCATCTGATGACAGAAATGAAATTTTTGAAAACGATGTTTTGATGACTGCCAGCTGATCTGTGCTCGAAGAGTCATTTATGAAGCGTTTGATTAATAAAGATAAACAGGAAGGCTGAACGATTCGTCTTCTTCTTCAGCTCTGATGTTTAGTCTGAAATGCAACAATAGAGACACAAATTTTCCCTGTCGGTTGAATCTTTGTTTAATATCTTCATCTCCTCCGCTGAACAAACCCAACATGTGTAATCTGTCTGACTGCAGGTCAGCGTTCTGTATCATTTCCACCTAAATAAAACCGTGGCGTTTCATCGCCTCCTGCTCTGTGTTCACATTAATTGAGCCGTAACTTTGAGGGTTTCACTAACTTCATCATGTAGGCCCTTCTGAAAGCGGTAAACTCAAGGACCTGCAGGAAACCCGCCAGATCTTTGCAGTGACCCTTCAAGCGTTGAGCTGCTGCAGCAGAAATGAACATGAATATAAATTTCTCCCTGCTGTAGGTGACAGGCGAGAGCGGTTGATGAAACCTGCACTTTCACAGCTACGTCCAGATGAAAATAATTACAGAGAGAAAGAAGTGGCCGCCTTTGACGAGGAGCYGCTCTAATACATAATCAATCCAAACATTAACATTCAAACACGTCGTTTTATAGAAATAATGTGTGAAACCTGCACTGAGACAGTGACGCGTTCAAATGACATCTGTCTGAAAATAAAGTTTTAAATCGACTTCATAACTCTGACTCTTCCACCTTCATCATCGCAGCGTGTCACAACATAAACAGTTTGTGTGTTTTCTTTCAGACGTCCATAAATCCACTTCAAACAAATAAAGTTTGAGTTAGGAGGAAAACAAGAAATTTATTTTTAAACAGGAATATTCAGGGAAAAAAATATGTTTTTACATAGTTTCCTCTGACATCCATCAAACAGAACAGAGCAGAGCTGTTTCAATGTTTACTAAAAACTGAACATTAAAGCGCAGTACCACTGAMGACCACTAGGTGCTGACTCCAGAACCTCAGTAATCATCAGTCAGGTCGGCTGAAACTGTGGAAACTTCAGCTCAGAGCTTCTCTGACCCTCAATTCCTCAGTAATTTGGCCCTGGACTGTCGGACCATCAGCTCTTCAGAAATTTGGCCCTGGACTGTCGGACCCTCAGCTCCTCAGTAATTTGGCCCTGGACTGTCGGACCCTCAGCTCCTCAGTAATTTGGCCCTGGACTGTCGGACCCTCAGCTCCTCAGT
>NW_013952487.1:697201-699019 GCF_001266775.1 Austrofundulus limnaeus | reverse complement strand
TGTCGGACCCTCAGCTCCTCAGTAATTTGGCCCTGGACTGTCGGACCCTCAGCTCCTCAGTAATCTGGCCCTGGACTGTCGGACCATCAGCTCTTCAGAAATTTGGCCCTGGACTATCGGATCCTCAGCTCCTCAGTAATCTGGCCCTGGACTGTCGGACCCTCAGCTCTTCAGTAATTTGGCCCTGGACTGTTGGATCCTCAGCTCCTCAGTAATCTGGCCCTGGACTGTCAGACCCTCAGCTCTTCAGTAATTTAGCCCTGGACTGTCGGACCCTCAGCTCCTCAGTAATTTAGCCCTGGACTGTTGGACCCTCAGCTCCTCAGTAATTTGGCCCTGGACTGTCAGACCCTCAGCTCCTCAGTAATTTGGCCCTGGATTGTCAGACCCTCAGCTCCTCAGTAATCTGGCCCTGGACTGTCAGACCCTCAGCTCCTCAGTAATTTGGCCCTGGACTGTCGGACCCTTAGCTCCTCAGTAATTTGGCCCTGGACTGTCAGACCCCCAGCTCCTCAGTAATCTGGTCCTGGACTGTCGGACCCTCAGAGGAAAGGCTCCATCCGTCCTCCATAATGCTCCAAATGTATTTTAAGTCTGACTTCATGTCAGCTCCACGTCTCCAGCAGGAGAATTTAATCACAGCGTGTCAGTGATGAATATAAAAATCTATTCATTAGTGCGGTGCACACAGACGTGCACACAGACGTGCACACAGACGTGCACGGCTGCGCTCACTCAGTATTGCTCCTGGCTTTGGCCTCGGCTGGATTAGATTGTATTGCAGATAGAGAATTACACAGACATGCCTCCTGCTGCACGGCCTCGTTTGGTTCTGATTCGCCACATGTGGTCCGAGTTACTGCATTTGCATTCTCCATGTGCCAACTTTCATTCGCTTGGAAGCAGTTCTTACCCAAGTGATGGTTAAATTCTGCACAAATAAAAACAGTAAAACATGTTTCTGTAGGTCAACATGGACATAATAAATGACTGTTTTAGTTCTTTAAACTCTGGGTGGCCTCAGAAATCAAACAAAAATATTTTCATGGACAAAGTTTTATGTATCAGCAAAATATTTTGATGGACAAACTTTTAGCAGACGTGTTTCTGGTGGACTAAAAACTGCTTTTAAAGCGTTTCTTCTGCACTGTTTGATRTCAGGATGAAGGAACTTCAAATCCAGATTTATTCTAACAACACTCAATGTAAAGAAACCACATTTCATCACCGAGGTGCTTTAAAATAAAAAACAACAATGTGAAGAACCAATCAACTGTAGAAACTGATTAAATAAAACCTATAAAGTCAGCTTTAAAAACATGGAATAAAATATAAATTGATACATTAAACACAAAGGGGCTGTTTGAGAAACTGACAATTTCTAACATGGATTTTAACTTGTTTCAGCTTTTAAAAACAAGAATTTGTGTGATTTCATGCAAAATTTTAATGAGTAATGTTAAAATATTATGCACTCTGTCATTGATTAAACATTTTTTTCTGTGAAAAATTAAAAATGTGAATTCCAACATGTTTTTTTTTACAAAAACATTTAGTTTTACTTCAAAATATATATTGGAAATTATTATTTTATTTATTTTTTAACATGACATTATAGATTTTTTGTTATTCAGATAGGCAACAGGTTGTCAAAGTATTGTACCTTTTAGTTTTTTCTAATGATACAAAGATACAAGTTGACTCACTTAACCTTACATTAAAATGGGAATAATAATAATAATGTTAAAGCACATTTATACATGTACGAGTGCAGGTTTTTATGTTTTAAAAACATTTTGACAACACAAAATGTGGAAC
>NW_013952487.1:694862-697056 GCF_001266775.1 Austrofundulus limnaeus | reverse complement strand
ATATAAATATATTCACATTCAGTGACTTCAGGTTCATCAAGAGGATTTATAAAACACATATATCAGCACCAAACCCAAATGGGTCAAAAGGTTCTGAAGCAAAACCTCAAAGAAACAAATGTGGCACAATTTAAATAACTTCTGGTTGTTTTTTGATCATCAAACCAAATAACTGACAGCCTTGTTTAGTTTATTTAGTCATAACAAATATTTATTTTTTTCAATGTGGAATAAATCAGAAATTTCTTTTGATTCAAAACATAATCCTTTGTTTGATTAATTTAAACCTTAAAGCTGTTTTTGGTTTTTAGGTTTGAAGAATATTTCACTTTTATTTCTTCAGCATGTTTAGATAAAATGTGCAGGTTAGAAAATATACTTTTTATTTATATAAATTATATTATCAGTACTAAATTGGTTAAGATGGGAATATTTTTTATGATTCTGCCAGGCTGGAGGTTTTCTGCTTCTCCATCAGTGAATATCTGAGGATTTAAAGACAGCAGGGCCTCCTGAGCTTCAGATCAGAACCATCACAGGCTGATCTTACTGGTCCATCTGATCAGAACCATCACGGGCTGATCTCACCGGCCCATCTGATCAGAACCATCACGGGCTGATCTCACCGGCCCATCTGATCAGAACCAACGTTCCATCGTGTTGCTCTGTGGGACGTGGAGCTGGTTAGAGTGGAAAACACAGCAGCTGAGACTGAAGCAGAGTTCTGCCGGGCTCCGTCAGCCTGAAGACAGTTTGATGGAACCAGTTCAGCAGGTCTGCAGGTCCAGCTCATCCTCACATTCAGAACCTTTCAGCTCTGATTAAAGCTTCCAACTTGACTCTTATCTACCAAGTCCCTGTGAACCTGGAGGATTTTCACACCCGTGGACCTTCTCTTAAAAAAAAAAAACCCTCTGAATGACGAGTGGATGGCGGTCCTCCAGAGGACTCTGGGTCTGCTCTGTTTCCCCCGCTGCCAGCTTATTTATCCTGCACAGTTTAAAGTGGCAGCTGTGGAAGAAGCGGGAAACAAAGAGGCATTCTCAGACCGTGTGTGAACTTTTTTCCACTCCGACGGGAAAAATCAGAACCACTTTAAGGCTTTTCGGCTCACACGTTTCTCAGCAAGTGGAGGAAGTGCAGATGTTTCAGCTGCACTTCTGAGGTCAGAGGGATGAAGGAGACTCCTCGTCACTTTCATCACTGTGTACATGCTGCAACATATCTGACCATTACTGAGAAATAATTGCACAATGTGAATAGTCTGTGTGTATTTAGAAAAAGTTTATGTTCAACATTTTTCGTGATTAAATTTATGGATARAATCCTTGTGTTAAAAATAATCTTTTCTATTTTACTCCTCCGTGCTTTGTGTGAATTGTTTCTACTATGTGAGAACTGTTTTTATTTCTGAGTCTTTTTCTATCCAAACATCCAGTGGTGACGGCAAAGTAAGAATTTTATTGAACAGGAAAACATGTTTCCTTACTGTGCATATGACAATACAGATGAATTGAATTGTATTTCATTCTGGCAGTGGTGGGCAGAACTAATCTAAATATTAGCTGTACTAACCCTAAAGCACTAACTCAAATATTTAGGTCCACTAACCCTAAAGCACTAACTCAAATATTTAGGTCCACTAACCCTAAAGCACTAACTCAAATATTTAGATCCCCTAATTTAAAAGCACTAATGCACTGAAATTTTTTTTGCAAAAGCTAATTCTGAAGCACTAATTTAATCCAGCTGACACAATATTACATTCTTCAGATGCAACATGAGACAATATWTACTGTGTGCAGAATGTTGTCACTTAGTGCCCTTGCTGGGCCAAATGGGAGTCACCTGCAGGCCGCATTTGGCCCGCGGGCCTAAAGTTTGACACATGACCTTGTAGATAAGTGACACACATATGAACAAAATGTATGACAGCTTTCACCCTCAACTGTGAACAATAATGCTGATCAATAATGTTTAAAGACCTCAGTTGGTGATTCTAAATTTAGCAAGTGCTAATCCACTAATGAATTGGAAAAAAATAGCAAAAGCTCTAAAGCACTAATCAGGAAATTAGTTCCCCTATTAGTGCTTTAGGGGAACTGTACCCACCACTGCATTCTGGGTTTTATTCTCATTTAGAAAAACTGGGGGGCAGATACTTCTTTCTGCTTCTCTTCATTCATTATATATA
>NW_013952487.1:690078-694852 GCF_001266775.1 Austrofundulus limnaeus | reverse complement strand
TATATATACTGTTTATATATAATACTTTTTTTGCTCTGATGCTCAGAGAAGACATCCTTTCAGTCAGTTCCTCCTAACAAATCAAAATAAAACAATGATCTTTGTTGTTTCTACTTGTTCTTCTTCATCACAGTTTTGTTTTCACTCTGTGTGAATCGGCGCCACCTGCTGACAAACCTACAAATRACAGCTTATTCAATCCAAATCAAAAACCTAAACTAAAAGTTTCCTTAAACGTGAACAAAATGTTTTAAGTTTGGACCAGCTCAGTYGGTCTGTAGCCCCGCCCACTCTCACCTGTTCCCTGTCATCATTTTGCTCATCAGTCTCAGTTTTCACTCACCTACAGTTAAATATTGTGTGCCTGATTTGTTCCTCTGGATCCAGACAAAAAGCAGAACCCATTCCGTTAAAAAAAAAAAACTGTTGAAGTTGGACTCTTCAGACGGGCCAGAACACTCCCACTTCCTCTGCAGTTCAGTTTTCTTCCCTGTCAGGTTTAGCACCAAATTAGGAGGAGCACTCGTCCCGCAGTGACAACACTAATTACCTTGTGATTAATTAAAGGGTGTCAGACCGAGTGAGCCGGTTCTGAAGAGGCGGCAGCTCCCATGACATCACCAGGCCTCATGCCGAGCCCGGGCCCGGTGATGTCACTGGTTCAGCTTCCAGCTCGTTTGTTTGTTTTCTCGGCTGCGAGCATCGCCGGCTGCCAGCTTCACCTCCAGAAGTCAATTAGTGTCCCGAGCGCTGCGGCGGCTCTACCGAAAGGCCCGTTAAAAGCCCGGTTCTGACACGCTGTTTGCTTTGCAGGGTTCAATTACCTAGCAGCTTTTACTGGACCCCTGGCTGTAAGGCTTTCAGGGCTCCAGCTGAGGTCAGATCTGTGAATTTTTRAGGACTTTCCAGGAGGAACCCCAGAGGGGGCTCTAAACACTTCGGCTGCTGCCAGTTTGAAACAATCCCAGAACTTTTCTGGTTTGTTTTCGGGCCCAGAAGTCCTGCTGCGGTGSTACATGTTTATCAGAATGGAAGGTGTGTTGGTTTGTTAGTACGGTTAGCAAAACGGTTAGCCCTTTTCACAGATCAACAKCACAAAATGCTTCAAAGAAGCAAAACGAAAATAAATCCTAACAAAAGTACATAAAAGCACAACATGACCAATAAAACATTAAGTAATGCATTTAGCTAAAAGCTAAAAGTGTCTTCGGCTACTTCTGAAAGTTATCAGYAGAATYTGTCTGACAGGAGTTTTTCTGTGAGCCTTGGACATTCTGTTTCCTCCTCWGTGCCCCTCACATGTGGAGTTCCTCAGGGATCCACACTTGGTCCCATTTTATTTTCCATATACATGCTATCCTTTAGGCTCCATTTTTTTAGAAAATATGACATCATTTTTCATTTACGCAGATGAGACCCAGATCTATCTTCACTTAAAGYRCAATAATTCYTCACTAAAACCACTGTTTGACCGCCTCACTGATGCAAAAGCTTGGAAGACTTCAAACTTTTTAATTTTAATGACAATAAAACTGAAGTTAGTTTTGGAACCAGTGTTAAACACAGTGCTTCTTCCATAGATCTAACAGAGGTTTATATGCACACGTACATTTACGTATTAAGCAATTTTTTGAGGATTTGTAATTTTACCAAGTATTTTTTCCAAATCATTACTTTTACTTCGTTATGTTTAAAACCTAAAAATGATACTTTTACATCTTTACTAGTTACTTGTTACAAAATTAAATCTGTCTGAACTCATCATGAAAGGAGTTTTTTCTGCACTCTAAAAAATAAAGTGTTGGATTTACTCAACCAAGTCATGTCAACTGGTTCCACTAGACCTAGTAGAGTAAATATGAAGCAATATACATATTTTCTTTTAAAGAAAACATGTACATATATTGCCTCAGTTTACTTTACTAGGTTTAGTGGAACCAGTTTGGTTCAGTAAATTCAACAGTTTATTTTTTAGAGTGTGTAAAAGTACTTTTACTTTTCTGACGTTGTGAACAGTTTTATGACTGAAGTACTTTTCTCATTAGTGAAATTTATTTTTACCAAAGTCATTTTCTGTTAAACTATTTCTACTTTTGCTAAGTTTTTTTTCCAAATATTTTATAAACCTCATCCAGGTAACTTAGAGCCATCTGTATATCTCATGTGAAAAATTCAAGGGTGACCTTTTATTCAAATTTCAACTTTGAGAAAAAAAAGTTAGTTTAGTAGTAAATAGATCTTTTTTAAAACTAAGACTTTTATTTAAAGTTAAATTATTTTAACCTTCAAATATTTTGAATGCTTTCATCACATCTCAGCTGTGTAACTTGTTGCAGACAGGCACATTTGTTTCCAAAGCCTTTAATTCAGCATGAGAATCGACTTTTCCCACTTTTATAGTTTTATGTTTATTATAGTTTATATTGTTCTTGACCTTACATTCTGTTTACTCTTTTTATTAGTTGTAATTTGTGAAGCATGTTGGCCAACGGCGGTTGTTTTAAACGTGCTATAAAGTTGACTTGACTCGACTTTCTGCAGCACTTTGGACCGACTTTAAACCACTGGATGCAGATTTGTGCAAACAAATAAAAAGAGAGTTAGAAAAGTTTCAATGAGAAGAGATAAAAGTGTGAATAATCATCTCCACATAGACCTCAATTTAGAAATATTTCTCAAATGATAAAAATAATTTTTAACGTTGACTGATCAAACCAGGGTTTCTGAGACCGAACTGAGACGAGGAGGAGATAATCTCTGCAGCTGATTTACTTTTAAAGTCAGATCAAGATGGCTGCCACAGCTAATTGATTTGACCTCAACGGGTTTTGGAAATACTGAGGTAAAACTTGGCGTGGTAGTGGCCGAGTCACAGCACACACCCCAACTGCCAGATCCTGCTTTAAATGCAGATTTACAGTCATGACCTGCCTCCGGGGGGCGCTGCAGACAGATTGGCTGTCCTGGTGACTCAGGATGTCAAACTGATAAGATTCTGCAACCGAGTCCACGATAACCCAGAACAATCGGGGAGGTGGGGGATGGGGGGGGGGGTTGGACGTGCACTTCCTCAGTTACCTCAGCGTGGTAATTATTAAACTCTGCAGGGACGCATTGTGAGCGAAGGCATCAGCATCATTCTATAAATTGTGAGTCTGAGCTGCAGAGGGAGGAAGAGGAGGGGGGGTGGGCTGAAGGGCCCGGTTCAGGCCCGGTTCAGGGAGAGTGCACGCTGACTCACAGGCCTGCAGCCACTTCTGGGTTTCATCTGCGCTGCGGTGGCAGTAAACGAAGGCCACACGCCGGTCACCCCGGCCCGCGCTTTCACGGCCCAAATAGGATTAATGTGCTGAAGTGTGATCAGAACATTTAAACACTATTAATTGGAGGGGAGTCCGGTGCGCGCGCACGTGGTTCGGCGTGCACGTCGGGGTGTTTGTGGACAGGTTCCAGCTGAGCCGAGCGAAACCAAAAAAAAAAAAAAATGCTAACTGTCCAGGATTTTCCAGCTCACTCCTCCTGGATTTGTGTGTGTGTGTGTGTGTGTGTGTGTGTGTGTGTGTGTGTGTGTGTGTGTGTGTGTGTGNGTGTGTGTGTGTGTGTGTGTGTGTGTGTGTGTGTGTGTGTGTGTGTTTTCTCATCGCCAGCTTGTCTCAGAGCAGATTAAACCCAGCTGAGAATGCTGGTGCAGGCCTGCAGAGCGGCATCCTGGGGGAATAGGCAGGAACCGCGAGGCCGGACTTGGCTCGGCCCGCGACGGCTGAAAACTGCCATGCACTCAGGGCAGGGGTTCAGGTGGATCGGCTGGGGAGGGCCCGGTAATTTGGGGGGGTTGGGGGGTTGAGTATTTAAAATGATCTATTAAACCCCTGAACTTTAATCAGGCCTGCTACCACACTGACAGCCGTGATTTAGCTCCAAATCAGGGGAGCKGGGACGGGAGGGGATGGATGGGCTCAAAATGGGACCACTTCATCTGAATTATGTTGCAGGGGCTTGAAGGTCCCGGGCATTAGCATTGATGAGGCCCGAGAAGAGACAAATTAGCATTCCTAGCTAAACGCTGCAGCTCAGGATCGACGGAGATGATCCCTCTCTGTCAGCGGGGACTCGAGGTTTTAACCCCGAGCTGAGAGAGGAGGCGGCAGGAGCCAGAAATCCTCCCTCAGCATCGAGTTAAACACAGAAAACCAGTTTGTGAGTCGGGATGAGGCTCTTATTTACACAACTATTAAAGGTCAAAGGTCAGGAACAAACAGAAAACTGCAAAACAAGAGAGCTACGGATTTCATGAGAAGTTTTTTGATGCTTAAGTTGAAACATTCAGGTGGTCTTTTGAGCCAACTTCATCTGAGAAAATCCAATAAAAACTACAGAGAACTTCAACGTTTGTGCTGTGGACACCTCTCACTAAGAGCTGCTCATTGGCCCCTGAGTTCAGATCTTATCACCAAACAGACGGTGTCTGAGGAGCGTGGTCCTGGAGTTAGTTACTGCAGGAAAAGTAATTAAGGACACGCCCTCAACTTTAGGGGTTAGWYAACAGGTGGATCAGAACTTTAGTTAACTGAATAACCGGTGCCATYGGTCTGGTAAACAAAAAATTGTGAATGTCTGCACATTAACATAGACAACACAAGGTCAGGCCGATGCCATACTGTTCTCAGTCCTTTGGCAGGACTAATACCAAATGACAAATAACTGGGTTTTTTAAAGGGGCAATATCATGTAAAATCAACTTTTTTGAGTTTTATATCATGTTATAATGTTATAC
>NW_013952487.1:687816-688998 GCF_001266775.1 Austrofundulus limnaeus | reverse complement strand
AAATGTTTTTTGCAAAACAGAAACTTTTGGTTGAATCTCAAACTTTTGGTTGACGCTTTAAGTTTTTGGTTTAACTCAAAACAGATTAGAACTCAGAATTCATAAAGTACAGGAGTGGTGCAGACAGTAGAGAAGCTGAGCTTGTGATTGGAAAGTTGCTGGTTCGACTCCAGGTTGTGTTCCATGTTTCACGTGTGTTCACATGTGTGATGGGTTAAATGCAGAGACTTTTTCCACCCACCAGGATCAATACAGTATATAATGAACATCTTACAACGGGATCTAAGTGGTCACTATGTAAGAGCATGGTGGGGTGTTATCCAGGGACAACATCCATCATCTCCTTCATGCAAAGGAGGGACAACAGAAAATCACCCCAGTACGCTCTTTTGATTTTCTGTTGTCCCTCTTTTGCATGAAGGAGGGACACCTCACCTCCCACCCCAGTACGCTCTTACATAGTCRCCCCTTAGGTCCCGCCCCGGATGTTTATCATACTGTATTGATCCCCTGGTGGGAAAATTAAAGGAGACCAATTATGGGCCCTAGAAATGTTTATGGTATGTCTGTGGRCTATCCAGACCATGTTCGTTCAATTTAATGCACAAAATAATTCTCAGATAATAAAATTTCCCATTTTCTAGTTCTGCCTGCTCTGACTTCTGTTCAGAAGAGCTGTTTATGTTAATGAGCTCTGTTGGTAACGCCCTCCAAAAATATGTTGACATTAACTCTGCCCTCCAAAGCCAGCGTTTATGTTAGCATGGCTAATAATAGCAGAAGCTCAGTTGTACAACCGTATATATGAGACCCTGAGTCAGACCCAGAGGCAGAGTCGTGGTCGCAGTTTTTTTTTTCTCCCCCTCCTCCTGTGTCGGAGCTCTGCGCTCACTCTGCATGCTGTTATCAGAGCAGGGAGCAGCAGCGGTCAAAATACCTCAGAAACTCAAACAAATAGGCTTTAATAAGCTAAACAATAGAGGTACATGAGAAACTGTGTTCATAACAAATGAAACTAAATAATTAACATCATACAGTATTGTGTCAGTCTTGAACCATGGTCTCCCACTCATTGATCAACACACTACCCATTGCGCTATTGGCAGGCTTAATGTGAAATGAGGTACACATTGCACAACAACACCGTGACGGCTTTTTATACTGGAGGTGGACTTTTTATAC
>NW_013952487.1:682040-687261 GCF_001266775.1 Austrofundulus limnaeus | reverse complement strand
AATTGAAACAGCTTTTTTAGTTTGGTTGAAATTATTATTATTTTTTTTGGTTGAAAAAATTTTTTTGATTGACTTTATTTTTTTTGATTGAAGATTTCTTTTGTTTGATTGAATAATAAAAACACAAATTTACCTCCACACTACCACCCCAAACCTGTTTATGTACAGCAAGCAATATCTTCCAGTTCATTAAAATAAAAGCACAAATTTGAGCTTTAAAGACTCATAAAGTTTATATTTTCAGAAATCCATCCAGTGATGTTTATCAACAAGTAAGGTTTCTTCCAGAACATTTGAAGTTTTCAGATTCCTTGGAGCTGCTTGTGTCAGCTCCCTGTTGGATGTGATCCCAGCTGTTTCCTGACAGGAGCGAGCTCAGCGTGTCACCTCTGCTGCTGGAGGAGGAAGAAGTTCCTTCCTATCCCATAAAACTATCCCGAGTCAAAGCAGCTGGAGCTAATAACCAGCTGCTGAAGCCTGTAAATGCTTTACAAGATCCAGTAAAAAAAATAAATAAATAAAAACAGGATTATTCTGTGAGGATTAGGCCTGAAAACACAGATCAGATGTTTACTGTCAGACTGAGGCGGCAGTGTCTTCTGTCAGAGCGGCCACACATCCAGCCTTTCTCTGCAGCTTTAAAGTGCTCCCCTCACAAAGTAAGTGCACATAATGGCAGGAGAGAAGAAACCCAAGCAGCACTTGGTGGAGCGGTCCAATCCAAATACCCAACATCGATTTGGCAAACGCCTCCTGAGCTCTGGGAGAACGCGAGCCGAAGGAAGAAACTGAAACACGGCTGCAGATAAAATGTTCGGCTGAGCGGCTTAACTCTGCTGGATTTATCGCGTTGTGATTTATAAAGCTCAGATTTATAAACGTGTTCAGATTTATAACCTTGATCAGATTGTTCGAGAGCCAAACCTGAGCCACATGTGGTGGCTTTGCCCTGACAGAGGACTGACAGGCGGGATCAGCTGACGTCTGAGGTCGTCGCCTCGCTGCAGACGCAGCTCATAAAGCAGCCGTGGACCGCAGGCTGTGGGGGCCTGGAGTTTGTAAAAATCAAGATTAACTCTCCCCTCGCTCTTCTCTGGATTTGCTCCTCCCCCCCGCAGGTCGTTTTTCAACGTTAATTTTACTGACGATGGAAGTTTCATGTGAGGCAGAGCAGACGCTGCAGACTGAAGGTTTGATTTAGTTTGTTGTTTTTTTTTTCTTCTGTTCCACAGATGAACAGCCTCTAAGAACAAAGTGTCAAAAACCCTTCACCTGGTCTTCCAGGTGTCAAAGCCTTTTAGAGCTGTCAAAAACATCTCATGGTGTTTAGAAACCCCTCACTTGGTCTTACAGGTGTCAGAAACMCATTCCTCTGTCTTACAGGCATCTGAAACCGTTAGCTCAGTTTTACRGGCGTTAAACACACTTCACACTGTCTCAGGTTATACAAAACCTTCCCTTAGTTTTACAGGTGTCAGAAATCCTTCCATCTGTTTTACAGATGTTAGAAAGCTGTTGCTTAAAAAAACCTCACTCCGTTTCGTAGATTATGGAAACCTTTTATTTGGGTTTATGTACAGTTWGAAAACTAGGCCCAGCAAAAACGCTTTGGTCTGTCTTACAGGTGTGTTTGAAACCCTGAGTTCTGTCTTACAGATGTCTTAAACTCAACGTTATGCAGATATTTAAAAACCTTTGTTATGTCTTACAAGTGTCTTAAACTCTACGTTATGCAGATATTTAAAACCCTTTATGTCTTACAGGTGTCTTAAACCCTTCTTCATGTCTTACAGGTGTGTTTGAAACCATTTATTCTGTCTTGCAGGTGTTTTAAACTCTGTATGTGTTACAGGTATCTAAAACCTGTTATTCTGTTGTAGAGACATCTGGGACCTTTCACCTGTTCTTATCAGGGTCTGAAATCCTTTGTTCTGTCTTGCAGTGTCTGAAAGAGTTTGTGTTTTACAGGTGTCTTAAACCCTTTATTCTGTCTGCTGGTGTATGAAACTCTATGTGTCTTACAGGTGTCTGAAACTATTGTGTCTTACTGGTGTCTTAAACCCTTTGTTCTGTCTTGCAAGTTTCTGAAACACTTTATTGTGCCTTATAGATGTGTTAAACCCTTTGTTCTGTCCTGCTGGTGTATGAAACTCTATGTGTCTTACAGGTGTCTTAAATCCTTTTTTCTGTCTTGCAAGTTTCTGAAACACTTTATTGTGCCTTATAGATGTGTTAAACCCTTTATTCTGTCTGCTGGTGTATGAAACTCTGTGTCTTGAAGGTGTTTGAAACACTTTATTGTGTCTTACTAGTGTCTGAAACCCTTTGTTCTGTCTGCTGGTGTATGAAACTCTATGTGTGTTACTGGTGTCTTAAACCCTTTGTTCTGTCTTGCAGGTATCTGAAACACTTTTTTGTGCCTTCTAGATGTGTTAAACCCTTTGTTCTGTCCTGCCGATGTATGAAACTCTATGTGCCTTACAGGTGTCTTAAACCCTTTGTACTATCTTGCAGGTATCTGAAACCCATTATTGTGTCTTACAGGTGTCTTAAACTCTTGGTTATGTCTTACAGGTGTCTTAAACCTTTTGTTCTGCCTTATATGTGCCCAAAACTCTACAATCTGCTGATATCTGAAACCCTTCGTTCTGTCTTACAGGTGTTTGGAAGTGTTAAAAGTCAGTGTGTTGTGTTCTGAGCTGTTCTGTCTGAGAACATATCTTTTTTCTTATGTTGAACTCGTTCTAGTTCTGATAAAAGCTGTTTAACAGGAAACTGAAGCCAACAAATCACACTAAGGTTAATTCATAGAACATGTAATCAAGTGAAAATGTCCTGACGACTGAGGACTTTAACGAGGTCTTTGGACTCGACCATCAGCGTCACTGGATAAACGAGCCGTGCTGCCACGCAGCGAACACGCCTGTGACATGTGGGCTCTCGCTGACAACTCTGCTTGTTCAAAAGTTTTGCTTTAAATGGATAAAAAAATAAAATCCCACAGAGAGTTATCACATGTCTGCTGGAAACCAGAGCTGAGTTTTTTTCATGCACCACTTAATCCTTTTCTTTTTTTTCCATCATGGAGTTAATGCACGCAGGTTTTTATCTCAGGAAATACAAAACGTCTGTGATTTGTGAGCAGAGAAATTAAAGCGCAGCAGGGAATTCATAAAACAACGTGTGTTTTTCTAAAACGTCTGTTTCCAGGAATATCAGAATTAAAAACAGAACGCTCGGATCGTTTCACTCCGTCGTTAACTGGAGCCCAAAAACAAATAATAATAAATAATTCTCAGAAACCTCTCTTTTTTCATGTTAAAATCCCATCATTTACAAATATATTTCAGAAAAACATCAGAAAATATTGTCAATTTTTGAASAAAATGAGAAACTATATTTGATTTAAAAGTACAAATGTGATAAATGTGAGTGATTCTATCTGGTGACAGATGTAATCATGAAAGGTTTGTTATTCCAGCTGTGTTTGTGCTGCTTCACACCTCAGCAGCTTTATAAAAGCTGGAATATTTAAGCTTCAGATAAACAGTCGTCCATTCGCCGCCTTCATGTGTCTCAGCTCCGTTTGATGCCTCCTGAGCWGTAAGGCCCTCATCATCCCTCTAATGCAAAGGTAATCACACGGATGTCACTTCCAGACGCTGACAGGCCAATCGGCCGGCCACTCCGACATCAAAAAACATCCTTTTACAATGTTTTCCTGCTCTCAGGTTTTATTTTCACTCCTGTGAAGCTGCTGACGGACACCCGGAGAGCCGCTCTGACACTGATGGCTGTGGAGGGCCGTCATTTCCTCCAGGAAAATATCGGGCCCCCTGTCAGAGCTGTCAGAGTCGCTCCTGCAGAATCACTCAGGAGCCCAAAAGCATGCTGGGAAACTTCTGCTGCGCACATGTACACATACATGTTAAGTATTTGTTGACTTTTTTWAACAGATCTGAGGACGAGGAGCCTCACGCCCTTCAGAAACCCAGATGGACGCCGCTTCATTGTGTCTCTAAGACCAGAACTCCTGTTTGATCATGTGACCTATCAAAACATTAAAACACATCACGTACACGCTAATAAACAAGCATTCGATCAGTTGTCGCCATTTTGGTGAAACCTTGAAAATAACATTTTAAAAAATCTCAAGTGATATTATGATACCTGTTAGACGACCATCAGCCACTACCTCGCCTAAACTTAGCTCAGCATCTGTAAAAGTCATAGACTTACAGCCACTTGTGTTGGAAACAGTTAATTGTTTTTATAAAYGTCCTTTGCAAACCAACACTAAAAGCTAAAATTATTCAAATATTGGCTAAAAATAAAACTAGCAATATAGTAACTCAAGCTTAAATTAGAAATACTTAACAGCTACAATTAGCATAACAGTGGTTAAAATCTCAAGTAAGCATAATATATAAAGTCTGTAAGTAAAATCTAGTTATTAAAAATCAGCTAAAAAGTTGAAATATCAATAAAGTAACTAAAGCTAAAATGAAAAACAATGATCATAACAGTAGCTAAAAGCTACAATTAGCATTACAAGAAATACCAGTCAAATAAAAGCTAAAATTATTCGAACATTGGCTAAAAATAGAATTAGTGATATAATAACTTAAGCTAAATGAGAGAAATGAAAGTTACAATTAGCATAACTGTAGCTAAAAGCTACAGTCAGCATAATAAATGCTAATGTCAGTTGACAAAAGCTAAAATGATTAGAACATTAGCTAAAAAGAATTATCAAAAGCTAAAATGACAAAAAAATTAAAAGCTACAATTAGCATAGCAGTGGCTAAAAGTTAAAATTAGCATAACAGTAGATAAAAGAAGATAAAAGCAACTAAAGCTTGAATTAGAAACACCATTAGCATAACAGTGGCTAAAAGCTCAAATTAGCATAATGGTAGATAAGGCTAAAGTCTGTCAGTAAAAGCTAAAAGTATTAGAACATCAGGTAAAAATTAAAAATATCAATATAGGAACTAAAGCTAAAACAAGATAAACAGTAATTAAAAGCTACAATTAGTATAAAAGGAAATACTGGTCAGTAGATAAAAGCTAAAATTATTAGGACATTGGTTAAAAATTTAATTGGCAATATGGCTAAAGCTTAAATTAGAAATATTTAAAATACTTAGAAAATACTTAAAAGCTACAATAAAAGTGGCTAAAAGCTCAAATTAGCATAACAGTAGAAAAGGCTAAAATC
>NW_013952487.1:680640-681970 GCF_001266775.1 Austrofundulus limnaeus | reverse complement strand
TTCTTCATTAATTTTTATGAGAAAAACTAAAGTTTTTTAAATCAAAGAGATGCAGAAACTAAAAACATTCTGAAGGTTTTATCTGCTGAAGAAAYTATAAATAAAATATATTTCTGTAGCTGTATTCGTAAAGCCTGTTTCTYTGTGTGAATAATATATTTGTAAAAACTGAAACATGTTCCTTTAAAACATTTGTTGAATAAATGTGAATTCTGTCAGTTTGGTGGATCTGAGCAGAAAGCTTCCTGTCCGTCCCCTTTAATGACCCCCCTCCCTCCCTGCAGCCTGCTGTCGGTCCCGTCCTTCACTCAGAGAYGACAAATCCTCAGCCGACTGCTACTTGTAATTTTCTTTACAATGAAAACAGCGAGCGTGGATTCAAAGAGCCGCCTGTCAGCCGGCATCACTTCACTCTGCGTATTTGCATTTTGAGCCATAATGTAACACTTGTGGTAAGTGACACATGATTGATGACGGGGAGGAAGGTGGCTTTTCTAACCCCCGTAAGTGCTCTGAAAACAAATTAAAGCTTTCATCATCGCGGCTCGTCTATTACGAGATGTGCTAATAGCCCCTCGTTGGATCAAATTATTTGTGTGTCTAAATAATTTTCAGAAATTAAACTATTAATCATCCCCCCGGCGCGGCTGACGACAGATCGGGTGGGATTGTGCCGGGCCGTGCACGCCTAAAAGGTGTTTATGGCTTACTTTGTCAAATGGCTCTAATTGCTTAATTGCTGGTGGCTGCAGCGTTCCAGGCTAAAAGTCTGAATTGAGTTTCACGGGAATTATCCAAAGTAAAACCAAATGTTGGCTTTGAGCCGCKCGGCGCTCGTGTTTCGCAGGTTTTTACAGCTCTGAGCGACGGATCGGAGCGTCGCCGTGTGTACGAGGGTCCGCGGGGGTTCTGGTGCTTCCCGCCTCTCTTCCTCTTTGTCCAGGTCCAGGCAGCACAAAGGGATCCAGTGTTTTTGGGACTCGGCGGTGAACCTGCTCAGAGARCCCTCCTGTTGAACGGTTCGGCTCGGACAGCTCAAGATTTATGACGATGGCTGCAGAAATTATGCTTTTCTTCCCCCCAAAGGCACTTCAATTATGAAATTATTCGCAGCTGCTTTTCATTTGCGCCTGCCGTTAATTAGGGTCTGCGGTTCAAGTGCTGCCCCCCCCCACACACACACACACACACACACACACACTCACACTCAGGCCTTTCAGCTGATAAGTCCAGTTGTCCTGGGGCGGCGGCGGCGGCCTGAGATGATTAGCCAAATCCTCAGAAAAACTCATTTGTTATTCAAGCTTTGCCCCTCTGCCTCCTGCCGGGC
>NW_013952487.1:667586-678933 GCF_001266775.1 Austrofundulus limnaeus | reverse complement strand
CAATAGTATAATGTTAAATTAAAATGTTAATGTTGAAAAATTTGGATTTAACTGACTAGACTAGTTGTTTCAGCCACAATCATCTTCATTCCAGGCTCCACCTGCTACAGTCTGTCCTGCTGGATGTGATTTGTGTCATACAGGTGTGATGCAGTGTGTTCAGTCAAATAGTCTGAATGGTTTATATTTACACTTCACATCCAATCACAATCAAATTCACTCTATCCATGGGCTACATGTATCTGGATAATTTTTTTTCTAAACAATGAAAAGATGTAATAAAAACAAGTCAAAGTTAAAGAGAAATACCTTTTGCATTTTTAAAAAGGAGTAGAAAGTATAGATAATTGAATTAAAATGAGTAGAAGTAAAAAAAATAGGCTGAAAAATAATTACTCCACTAAAGTATAAATAACCCAAAAAAATTTACTTAAGTAACAAAGTATTTGTACTTAGTTTACTTGACACCTCTGCGTAAAATCTGCGAAGTTTTTGGCTAAAACCCCAGACCAGATCTGGTCTGAAGGTGACGTCTCCACCTGGCCGTAAACAAGCGTCTGAGCGGAGGAACAGGAAAAAGTTGAGTCATGGAGACGTTACACGCRTTTCGTCCTCATTTACCAGCTGGTRCTACGTTAAGCTCCTGCTTTCAGCACTTATGACTCTTTATGTTGGACCTGTCCAAACCAGGGACGGACTGAAACGGTTGACTCTGTCAGGTAAATTACCTCCTAACATTTCAGCTGCCACAGCAGCAGGAACATCAGATCCATCACTAGAACTCTGTGAAATGTTTCAGGCTGAACTCAGAGCTGGAAAATACAATTTTTTTTTTAGCTCCTTGTGGTTTTAAATAAGCTTTAAAATACCGTCATTTCACAGACAAACCCCTTCATTGCAAACATTCAGAGGTCTCTAAAAGTTTCCCCTGAAGGAAACCTGCTGAAGTTTGTTACTGGAGGTGAAATGTGTGCTGGGTTTCCAAACCTTGTGTCTTTACGACCCTCTGTGGGGTTTTAATCTGTACAAACAAGTGGAATAAATGTTTTTGGTGGTTTTATGCCTCTGAGCTGACCAGAACTCCCTGAAAAGTAAAAAATTAAAAAAACTCAGAGGGACGTTTCTGCTGGAATAAAGGGCAGAATAAATAAATAGTGTACTTTAYAGAAAACAGAAGCAGAGTTTTGCAGTGTTTACCCAGCATACACACACAGACACACACACGCTTGTTTAAGGTCAAAGGTCAACACAAACTGCCTCCTCGTGCATCCATGCCTCTAATGTGTCAAAAAAATRAGACAGAAGTGGATTTTTTTTCTTTTTACTAAAATCAAGTCGATAAATTAGTTTATAGATTTTTTTTTAGTGGACATATCCTGCGAAATCCACTGTTTAAGCCATTAAATACATTTTGTTGTGAACTTGGAGTCTCTAGGAGGAAGAAAATTTGAATTTAGTTTCTTGCAGCGCTGCAAATATTTATATTCTGTTTGTGTCAGGTGTTTCAGTTCAGTTTTCTCTATTCTCTATAACAATTTTACGTCAAAATATTTGCGACAGAACCATCAAATAAGGTCTTGACTCACRGTTTGGTGGTCTTCATTCTCCTCTGGTTCTGGGTCAGACTCTGGCTCCAACATGTGAGGCTGGATGGACAAGTCTTCTCTTCTTCACATCTTTTAATTACTTCGTAAATAAAACGTTTCTATAAGTCGTAAACCCCTCCATCAAACTGGAATGGACCGATCTGGAAGCTGGAGGGGAGCGAGGCGTGAAGTGCCTCATCTGGAATTAAAGAGACAGCCTCAAAACGAGTTGATCTGAGACACACCTCAGAAAAGGGGAGGGGCTTATGGAGTTACAATAAGGAAGAATTCAGACCAAAGCATTTTATGGAGCGAAATTAGGGTCATAAGTTTTGTTCAAAAATGAAGTTTTTGAAACTGAAAAAATATGAGATTTGAAACTGAAAAATAATTTTAAAAATTTTTTAGGAGGYAGAGGAGGGACAGACTGCAGACWTCGTATGGGACTRATAACTAATAATGGACATTTAATGAACTGACATTTGATTCAAAGCCGGCGGTTCCTGAATCCAACAGCTTGTCCAGTCCATGCGTAGCTGTCAGTCATGATTCTGCACCGCCTGTCATCCGAGGCCCCGCCCACACACCAAAACAGAAACAAAAGTTTGAAACTGAAAAAAAAAATCATACCAGAGACAAGATGTTTGAAACTTTTCCAGTTTCTAATATTTTGTTCCGTTTCAAAAACTTTATTTTRAACAAAACTTATGACCTCAATTTAGCTCCATACAATAGCAGTTTCACTTTAAATAGACCAAACTGAAGGATTTAAATGAGAAAATAAGGATTTAAAAGCATCATAAGTCCACTTAAATAAAAAGAAAAGCCAACAATTTTCACTAAAACACCTTGATTACTTATCAAATGAAGAAAATCAGTCGTTGCTTTGATATTTTCAGTCCAACAGAACTATTTTCAAACAAACTAATGATGACATCCTTAAGTTGATATTTGTGGCTCAACCTTTTCAGGTAAACAGCTGATTTCTGCACCTGTCCACAGGTGTTCTGGTCCACTCCTCCTGAACAAACGGCTCCAGCTGTTTCAGCTCCGTCCAGTTCCACAGGTTTGGATTCAWCCTCTGCGGTCGTCTTAATGAAGTTCGGCTCAAACACACCGACGGTGCGATCCGACACCTATGACCTTTGACCTCTGATCTCTTTGGTTCAGTTTGTATTCTCCATATTTTTAGTTTCATCAATGGCTGTGTCCAAAACGGCAGGCCGGGTCCTCCGAAGGCCGAATTCGTCAGCCGCATACGTCACAGCGCCGCGACGAAGGACGTCCCAAACCGAAGACTCCTCCGATGCGGCCGACAAATACGTCCTTCCTTTTCCCCGATTTGAAGGACAGGTCTGATGGATCCTTCCCGGCCCAGCGTATCCCATAATGCATTGCGGCCCGACCGGAGATTTTTTTAAGCTAGTAATGGCGGACGAAGCGAGAGAAAAGAATACGTTTTAAATAAAAAAATATGGCGATATAAAAATTAAAAAATTTTAGCGGTTGCAATTCTAATACTTTTATCATTTGTATGGACATGTTTTTAAATATTATTTTTATCATAAAAAAACGCGAAATAAACATGAACCTACAGCGGGTCAATTAGTTCTTCAAATGATACCTTTAAGTTAATTTTATAGTTTTRTGATATTAATAATGCTAATATATTGATATTTTTCTAATTTTGATCTATTTTTGCTTCTGTTTAGCATCGTCGTGGTTGCTAAGTGACATGACGTACGCCGGGGTGGAGGGAAGGCTAGACCGTCCAAATTCACATCCTCTTTTTTTTTTCTGGTCTTCCCGGTCTACCAAGGACCCGGCCCACCTCGACAGGGTAGTCTGGGTCCTCCGGAGGACCCGGCCTGTCATTTTGGACACAGCCTACAGTATGTATTAGCTCGGTACTAGCGCAACAAACCAACAAGCTAAACTGAGCTCTTCCATTCACAAAGGGAACGCAAAAATGACTCAGCCTGCAACTGAAAATATGGATGGAGGACCTCAGTTTAGCTTGTTAGTTTGTCGCACTAGCGCCGAGCTAATACATATAAGGCAATATAGCGTCATTTCCTATTGTGGACACGTTTCTTTAACGTCTGAATAATCTAACAGTCCTCATCGTTTTGTGGCCCAGAGTGTTACACACCAAACCAAACAGCCCTGTGACTACAAGAGGACACCTGTGCAGGACACACCTTAGCTCAACAGTTTCAATTATTTTACCAATACCTGTTTCATTAGTTTGTTTAGAAAATTGAACCAAAATTTAAAAGCACCAACATTTTAACTACTTCAGTCAGTTTCACATTATTTCAGTGACCTTTGTGGGTTTTTTTCTTTCTCTAATGAAAAGGTAGAAAGAGATTTATCCGCGTCTCTCACCACAGGCCGTGTTTGGAGGCCGGTGTGAAGAATTGTCCGGTAAACGCCGGTTCACCCCTCCGACACGTCAGCCGCACAAACGCAGGCCTGATTGGGTCCATGAGTGTTTCGGTGCATTTCGAGCCTCTTGACAGACTTCAGGGTTAAGATGTTCTGAATTAGATTTGAATTACAACCACTAAATGCCCCTGTCAAAGCTAATTACGGCTGACACTGCCCATGTGTGCTCGGCTGGCTCGGCGCTCCAACAAAGAACCGCTCCGGAGGAACCGGCCCAGAAATTGTCGCAGCCTAAAAGGCTAATGGGACGTATTTCTCAGCTCAGGATGCTAATCCACGCTGGGTCCGCAGAAAGGCTGGCGGATAAAAACCAGAGCTGGAGGGTTTTATCGTCAAAAAGGTAAACAACAGCATTTTCTTGTTTTGAGCCTCACATCATTTTTTTTTTTTTTGCGTTCAGATGTAGGGCTTTTCAGATGCAGTTTAATCTCCCCGAGGGGCCGCAGATGTTTAAACTCACTCTTTCTGACACAATAATTGGCCGGGGAGCCGAAGGATCCTTAAACAACGCTCGGCATCGGGAGAAAAATGAGCGGCCGGTGAAATAAATGAAAATTCTTCTGTGAAACGGTGAAAATAAACAGCGTGTCTGAAGTGGCACCAACAGTCCACAGAGAGGGGCTCTGGGCTTTCTCAGGGGTCCGGGGGGGTGCGGGGTGACGTYGTGTTGAAGCCCGGCGACCCCTCGCTGCTCCGACAGCTCAGGTGTGAAACTCTCACCTTTCTCCTCCACGTCCCTTCACACCTGGTCCTCTGAAGGTCAGACCCTCTGCTCCACTTTCTGAAATATCAGCGATTTCAAATAAAATCATCTTTTCTTGAYAAATGACTGTTAAAGTTTAAAAATAACATAAAGCTAAAAACTCAAGGTCCAAGCCTGTCAGTCAAATCTAAATGAAGCTAAATCCACGAGGTCGCAGAAACCTTTGGCCAGTAGGGGGCGCGGGGGGACGCTAACTTTTCTTTTCGCTCCGCATTTTTTAATAAATTTAATCAAATCAAAACATTGGATTCTGCAGCACTGTCTGTTTTTATTAATTTTTCCTGTAATTTTTTCGTGCATTTGTTTTTTTCTTGTCCTCCAGCATGCATCATGGGGCGCAGCAGCACCCAGAGCACCCCTACTTCCCACAGGCTCAGGTCACACCTGGACGACTGAAGTGTTCTCTGCAGAAAAAGAGGCAGAAATCTGTTGTATTTGCTGGATCTGAACACCTGTCAGGTGGAAATGGTTCCTAAAAGTTAAAACTCCTGACCTACAAACACCAGCAGCAGGAGCTCGTTACCCCAAATATTCACCGTTAGCATCTACAAACACGTGCAGCTACGCTATTTCTGATTATTCTACTTATTTTTACTAACAATGTCAGTAAAATTATGCAATCTTTTCTTTTTAATTAATTTCATGTCTAAAAATTATCGGGACCCTCGGTGTTTTATGACCCAAAGTGGCCTGCTGACCCCAACTTTAGGAGCCACTATAATAAGACAGATAAAGCTCATTATGTGACCAACGTTTCTTGTGTGTGCTGTCCTGTTTCCTCTTTCAGGTGGTTCTGAGAGTCTGAACTGGTGTCCAGAACCTCTTCAGCCTCGGCCCGATTGGACCCGGTACCGCCTGCAGTTTATGTTGGAGGGCTGGAGTCGTCTCAGAGCCAACAGAAATGTTTTTCGAACATTACCGTCTTTACGTCACCTGCTCCAGCCGTGTTATTGTTTTCTCTCACATATCACTTTATTGTCGCTTTATTATGGTTTTATTTTCGCTTTATCCGGGTTTTACGGCGCCTCTCGGGGGTTCTGATGTAATCAGAGTCCAGCAGCACCTCGTTACCGGCTCAGGTACAGTAGCTCTCTGTTGGTTCTCCTCCATCTGAACCCTTCGAGGTGACGCACTCCGGACCCCCACCTCTGAGAGTCACACACACCAGCCAGTGTGTGTGTGTGTGTGTGTGTGTGTGTGTTAGGGTGGTCATAAATATCTCTCAGCTTCATTAAACGTGGACACAAACGGGGCCGAGGCTCTGCAAAGTCTCTTCTTGTGGACCTCGAGGAAAAAGGGGATTGATAGAAGAGCTGAGAGTGAAAACTGAGGTTTGATTTGATGAGTTTAGGTTTTATTATCTGCAGGTTGAATCTCAGGWGTTTCACCCAACAAATCTGTTCTGATTCAGACTTTGGATTATCACTTCAAGTCCAGGTGATTTCAGATCCTGGATCCGTAAAAAGTTGTGTTTAAGCTGTCCACATGAAAACACAACATCAAGTTTCCAAAAACTACCATTTATTAACTCCTAAAACGCAGATTCAATGCCAAGTTCATGTTCCACAACACGAGAAAATCTCTGTAGTGATTAACAGAGATTACATGAGATTAGCAGCGTTAGAATCATGAAACCACTCAGGGAATTTAATCCAAGCAGCCGTGACCTCGGATCCCTGGTRGAACCACATCCTGGCGGTGGAACCACCTGAACGAGGGGCTACTTTCAGGAACCTCTGGTAGCGTGGCCTCTGAAAAAGGATTCCAGATCTTTGTTGGGAGAAACGGCAACATCTGCTGCCTTCAAGAACCACATCATTTTCCATAGATGTCTGAGCAGTTTTCATCRAGACGGCAACAAAAACCGTTTGAAGTCTGAGGAAGAAGAGGGGACAGGTTCTGGACCGGCCCCGCCTGCAGTCCTGACCAATGGGGAAACAAAAATAAAATGTGACGAGCCCGTTGTACCATTGGAAACTTTAAATCGTGTTTTTAGGAAGGAACATTAACGGGTGTRTTTTAGTCAGGATACCTGGAAGATGTCAGAAGCTGATGTCTCGTCGCGGTCTGACCCGACAGATTAGCTTTGAACGCTAAAAGCTAACGGTGTTTGTAAGCGTCGCGTCGGAGTTAACCGAGCTGAAACCAGGAGGCCAAGCGAGTCAGAGTTTGGAGCGTGTGTTRCCGGCTGCACATGCAGGGGAGTAAAACGCCTCCTAATAACAGTGTAATTTCATCCCCMGACTCTCAGCTTTCCTCTGAGAAGTGCATGTGTCATTCTGGGCTCCAAATCAGAACCGAGGGTATTCCACCGCAGCATTTCTCCCTGGCTGCTGAACAGACGGCCCAAATCGAAGCCAGSCTCGACGCGACCGCACCGAAATACCACGAGCAGAAGAAAAACACAGAGGGCCCAGTTTTGCATATCAGATTATCATCAAGTAGCACTCGATCCGCCGGTATTTAGTGGAAGATTTGGGTATTAAATCTCCGCTTCAAAGAGCCTAATTACAGTAAGTCCTGATTTCATGGTCACAGCTGTAGTCTGTCTGCGCGCCGAGATGCTGCGGCTCATCTCTGCTCGTATCGATGTCACAGAAACATCTGGACAGATAACTGCATCTGAGCTTCATCAGCCGCYGCCGACAGAGTCCAGATTCCAGAGGTTTACCTTCAGCGTTTACGTCTGAGTGTTGGGCCTCACCTCCTTCCATCCACTTCACTTCACGCTCCAATTCATCACCTTAAAGGAGCCGAACGCAGCGCTTTCTGCCATCTAGTGGTCAGACAGGGTGGTTCCTGTCTCTGACGGAAAAACAGCAGCTGAAATTATCCATCCTTTAAACTTCTTTAGCTGCTTCTCGTCTTTGGGTACTGTGAGACAAACAGTAGCTGAAACTATCCATTTGTTTTCTTTAGCTGTTTTTCCTTTCCAGGTCCCGGATAACAAATATCAGCTGAAAATATTTTTACTTTAGCTGCTTCTATCTTCGGGTACTGTGAGACAAACAGCAGCTGAAATTATCCATCTTTTAAACTTCTTTAGCTGCTTCTCCTTTCCAGGTCCTGGATGACAAACAKCAGCTGAAATKATCAGTTTACTTTAGCTGCTTCTCATCWTYGGGTACTGTGAGACAAACAGTAGCTGAAACTATCCATTTGTTTTCTTTAGCTGTTTTTCCTTTCCAGGTCCTGGATAACAAATATCAGCTGAAATTACAAATTTACTTTAGCTGCTTCTCGTCTTTACTGTGCGACAAACAGTAGCTGAAACTAGATAAATTAAAATAATCACAAAAACACAGAGTGAACACGCTGAAACAATCAAAATGAGCCGTTAAAGTAGAAAAACCTGAGCTAAAAGTAGCAAAACACTAAATGTAGCAAAAGGCTAAAAACCAATAGTAGTAATGTTCTGGGTAAATGTAGCTAAATATTTGCTTAACGCAGCTAAATACTCACTTAAAATTCATTGTAACAAAACACTAAAATAGAAAAACACTCAAAGATAAAAGCTAAAGTATCTGAATATTAAGGATAAACTGAACTGATGACCAGATTACAGGAAATGTTTTGGTTTAAATCAGCTTTTCACTCTTCGGCTGTTCTTCTCTGAAGGTTTAAAAGGATTCAAAACTTTCTTTAGCTGATTTATAAAAAGATAAACTCACTCAGATAAATTTCTGTCCTCTTCGTCTCAGCGAGGAGCAGCATTTTTCCTCTCCTGGTCAAACGAATCGAAGGAAAACTGTTTTTTTAAGTAATTCACAAAGTAAATCCTAATATCGCTGAGTCATGGTTTGGATTTTGTTCAGTAAATAACAGTTTAAATCCAACTAAACTAAAACAGATGATTATTTAATTTTATCCAGATCATAAACTTTATAAATAAGTTAACTTTCTTAAAATGTTTGCTTCTTCGAGACGTTTTAGAAGGAAAACTTTGATCATTCGGGACGTTTTGCTGCAGATTTCTGAGTAATGGCTGTTTGACGTATAAAATGGAAGCTATGGTGTGGGAGGAGATCACATTTATTTCCTTTTTTTCTCGTTTCACTCAAACAGATAATTAGCTGCTCTGCGGAGACGACCTGCAGTCTAACACCGAGCCTGATATCTTTATTATTATCTGTATAATAAGTTTTTTCTTCCACACACACACATATTTCTGCAGCCCYTCTTCCATCAGAAGACCTAATATCATACTTTCACACAGTCATTCACCCCCTCCTGCTCAGCYGGGCTCGTATCACATTTAAAGCCTCCACTGATGGCATATTTCTCATTTAGGTTAAATCAGAGAGATGTGGTGTCAGACCTAACCACAGCTCATTACCATCATCGCAGGAGAACAGCCACCAATTTACCTGCACACTCCAGGTGATGCTGAGCACAAATAGGTGGACAGGAGCTGAAATCAGATTTCTAATTATGGAGCCCCCCGCCTCTCACTGTTACCTCGCTGCAGCGCTGCCTCCAGAGCCCAAACCTCATTTCAATATTTGCTTCTCATCAGAGGGAGAGGACGAAGGCCGGGCTGAGCCAACGGACTCGTCTTCCTCCTCCTCGTCAAACAAATCAACACATCATCAGCATCACGGAGAGCCGCCGTCGACTTAATTATCTGTCTGAGCCGCTGAGAAAACACTGAAAATAAACAGACTGATCCTGATTTCCTTTGAGCTGCTTCATTTAAAACAGATGATGCTTTCAAATATCAGAAATTATCAAGAGGAGGTTAAATCACTTTAAAACAGGGATTAAACTCAGGTTCAAATCAACTGTAAAAACACAGATTAACCATCTAAACTCGGGTTTAAATCAGCTAAAAAACACAGAATATCTATCTAAACTCAGGTTCAAATTAGCTCCAAATACACAGATTAAACTCAGGTTTAAATCAACTCAAAAACACAGATTAACCATCTAAACTCAGGTTTAAATTAGCTAAAAAACACAGAATATCTATCTAAACTCAGGTTTAAATTAGCTCCAAATACACAGATTAAACTCAGGTTTAAATCAACTCAAAAACACAGAATAACCATCTATAATTCAGGTTTAAATTAGCTCAAAAACAGATTAAACTCAGGTTCAAATGAACAGTAAAACACAGATTAACTAACTATCTAAACTTAGAATTCAATTAGCTCCAAAGACACAGATATAACTCAGGTTTAAATCAACTCAAAAACACAGATTAACCGATTAAACTCAGGTTTAAATCAACTCAAAAACACAGAATAACCATCTATAATTCAGGTTTAAATTAGCTCAAAAACAGATTAAACTCAGGTTCAAATGAACAGTAAAACACAGATTAACTAACTATCTAAACTTAGAATTCAATTAGCTCCAAAGACACAGATATAACTCAGGTTCAAATCAACTGTAATTCACAGATTAACCATCTAAACTCTGGTTTAAATTAGCTCCAAATACAAAAATTAAACTCAGGTTTAAATCAGCTGAAAAACACAATAACCATCTATACTCAGGTTTAAAATATCTCAAAAACACCGGTTAAATTCAGGTTTAAATCAGCTGAAAAACAGGGATTAAACTCAGGTTTAAACAAACTCAAAAACAGGGATTAAATCTAAACTCAGGTTTAAATCAGCTSAAAAACAGGGATTAAACTCAGGTTTAAACAAACTCAAAAACAGGGATTAAATCTAAACTCAGGTTTAAATCAGCTSAAAAACAGGGATTAAACTCAGGTTTAAACAAACTCAAAAACAGGGATTAAATCTAAACTCAGGTTTAAATCAGCTSAAAAACAGGGATTAAACTCAGGTTTAAACAAACTCAAAAACAGGGATTAAATCTAAACTCAGGTTTAAATCAGATAGAAAACAGGGATTAAACATCTAAACTCATGTTTAAATCTGATTATTATAACTAAAAACAGACTTTACGTCTCAAAATTCAGGTTTAAATCAGCTCAAAACAGATAAAATATCTAAAGTCAGGTTTAAATGATCTCAATCTGACCAAAAACAGAAAAAAAAATCTCTAAATTCAGGTTTAAATCTGAATATTCTGACAAAAACAGAAGATAACATTTAATCTGCTCAGAAAACAAAACTTAAAAAAGAAAAAAATCAGATCAAGTCATCAGTTCCTCTGAACAGAAGCAGCTCATTCCTCTTCCTCCTCTCTGGTGGAAAATAAGAACTAAAGTCAGTTTATTAGTTTATAAAATCAGCAGAAAGTCATGAACTGAAGCTGCGCAGAGAGAAAATAAAACTCTGGGCTCGTCCAGAGAAATGAGAAAACTCGAGACTCAAACTGAGACGACGTCACAAGATAAATAAAATAAATATCATCTTTAGAAGTTTAAAAACATCTGAGTGAAAGTTTTACTGATTTCAGCCGAATATTTGACTGAAAAACAGATTTATTCAGACAAACGACTAAAACACGTCAGTCAAATAAATTTATCTGAAATTTAATCTCTGACCATTAAACCCAGTGCTCCTGCTGACTGAGAATACAGGAAAAATCCAACTTATAACCTGATATGGTGTTTAAAATATATACATTATAT
>NW_013952487.1:663941-666345 GCF_001266775.1 Austrofundulus limnaeus | reverse complement strand
GGGTGGGGGTGCGGCTTATGGTCCGGAAAGTACGGTATATGCTTATTACATAAAGTCTAATGTTACAACTAATCATGGGTTCCTTTAAAAATTTGCTGAAACATGGCCATTTGTTTGATCACGGGAACGCAAATAAATGAGGTCAAATTATTTTCTTTCAGAGCAGCTGTCTGTTTACCCGTGTGTCCTGAGCCCTCTAGGACACCGTAGATYTTTTTTTAAAAACCCACAAAATTGTTACTGAAAACGCTGATTAAAGGTTGACGTCCTGCAGAGAAGGCACACATTTTTGTTTTACGCAGCGACACGGCCGCAGCGAGCGCCGCCGGCAGTCACGGAGCTGAGGTAGAAGCCACGCCCACAATCGTGTCCAGCTCCGATCCGAAGAGTGCAACCCGCTGTACCTCTGCTCACCGTCAAACCCCGTCCCTCCTACCAACACATCTGCAACAAAATCAACAGCAGACCTGACCCCCACCCCCCCGACGCCGTCGGAGGAGGGCGGAGTCACGAGGCGACATACAACCAAACAAAATGAAGGAGGTATCGTAGTTACAGTGCAAAAAAAACRAGAAGTTCAAGCTTAATACAAAAAAATATTAACATAGCACCAAACAAAAAGAAAAAGAATAAGAACGCATGCAATTAACTGAGGTATTCATGTGAAAAAAAAAGGGCTTATTGACGAAATGAAGCAGGAAGCAACAATTATCAGGAATTAAAATAAAATAAAATAAAATTAAAAGCTGGTTTTCTAAGGAATCGATTCAGCCTCAGACCGTCACACGTTTTAGCTTTGGTTCGGCGTCAGAAACATCTACAAATCTGACTCCACCCACACCTACATGGTAACAGTTCTCAGGCCACACCCCCTCCTGTGTTGGCTGATTTTTTTTTTTTTTTCAGTTCAATTCCAATGGTCTCCATGGCAGCCCGAAGAGAGTCATTTATAAAAAGCCGTCCGGTTGTTTCTACAAAAGCTACGACAACATGTAACAAAGTGCGCTGCTGGGAAACTACAGTAACTGGGAATGTTGGGGTTCCTATCGGACAGGAGGGATGGCCCCGGGACTCCGGGGCCTCGTCAGAGTCTAACAGTTCTCACATGTTTCTTCACTTTGCTACAGAGATGATTTGGTGTCAAAGTGAAGAGGAAAAAACCGACGGAATAAGTGCAAATCTGATCAGGAACGCCGTCGGGGAGGCGGAGACGGGAGCGGCGGCTGCAGTGGTCATCAGGAACCGTCTCACGCCGAGCAGAACCGGCGTTTCTTCCTCCTCCGGTTCAGTTTGTTCAGACTAATACTACGAWGAGGCTGGTCTCAGGTGCAGCAGCGCACCTGAGCTCTTCCGCACACCGACAGCAAAGCAATCGTGATCAAACCAAGCAGAAAGGAAAGATTGTGTCTGCGCAAACGAAAGAAACAAAMAWAAAAAAAAAACGATGTGATGCGAGCTCAGCGTGTTCCGCTGTGGCGTCCGCAGGAACGCCGCGACCGTGGGGGCTGCGCTAGGTGCTAACGCTGCGCGGCTCACAGCTCAGTTGTTTTGGACCTGAGGTTGATTGGCTTTGAGGCTGCGCAGAGCTCGTCGAGCCGCCGCCGACTTAGCGATCCGGTAGCTGCGGCCCACTCCTTTGAACTTGCCCTTCCCAACCACCTCCACCGTCACGCGCACCTTCCCGTCGTACGTGCGCTCCGCAGGGCTGCAAACAGAGGAAAGGTTATTGCAGCACACCTGAGAGTCCAAGCTATAGGCTAACTGTACCTCGGTTAGCCAACTTAACAAGCTAACTTAGATTAGCATTCGCTAACATAATTAAATCCAAGCCGTCTCACCTGAACTTGGCCGTTTCTGGTTCCATCTCGAGCAGCTCCCTGACCGGAGAGCGGGGCACGTTGGCGGAGAATTTCTCTGGAGGAAAAACAAAAACAAGCGTTGAAACAGAAAGGTCGACGACAGCTGCTTTCCAATACCCCCAACACACGCTAACGCCTCACCGATGAGCGGCCTCATCATGGGATAATAGACCTGCCACACCGTCTCCAGGGACATCCTGCTGTCCATGTAGATGGCTCCAGCCAGGGACTCRAAGATGTCCCCCATAGCCTTCGGGACCTCGATGTCCTCCTCCTTCTCCTCGTCTTCTTCGGAGCGGCGCAGCTGGAACGAAAACMCAAACAGGAAGTGATGTGATGACACAGTTAAAACCAGAGTTGTAAAGTAACGAAGTACAAATACGTTGTTCCTGTACTTAAGTAGAATTTTTTGGGTATCTGTACTTTACTTGAGTAATTATTTTTCAGTCTACTTTTTACTTCTACTTCTTACATTTTTATTTCATTTTTGCTTGTTTTTATTCCAGCTTATTATTATAAAAAATAAAAACTATCCATATAAACTG
>NW_013952487.1:658017-663315 GCF_001266775.1 Austrofundulus limnaeus | reverse complement strand
GTGGTACTTTATACAACACTGATTAAAACTCAAAGGGAAGTCTCTCTGAGCATTTTATAACAAACTTTTTTGTGAAAAAATAAATAATAATAATAAAATACAAATATTAGTTGAGCTGTACGTTTAAAATTGAAACAAAGAAGTTAGGATCGTTTCCCTGAACGTTAGAAGACGTTTTAGAGAAGAACCAGGACCCACCTCGGAGTCCATGCCCTGCATCTCGTTCTTCTCCAGCTGAAACTGCACGAAGTCGTCGATGACGTAGAACAGCTCCGGCGAGATGGACTTGAAGTACTTGTGGTAGTCGTATTTGACGGCCAGCGAGGCGAAGATGGTGTTGTTGACGAGCGCCGAGCGCAGGTCGGTCAGTACACCAGGCGAGTGCTGCCGCGGGTCTTCATAAAGGTGCTTTGTTATGAGGTAGTCTAGGATTGCATCGCCCAGGAACTCCAGCCGCTGGTAACAATCTAAAACAAAGACGCGTGGGTTAGAGCGGAGGTCAAAGGTCAGCGGGGACAGGTGAGCGGGCTGCTGTCGGACCTGTGATGGTGTTGTAGTGGTAGGAGGCGTGGGTGAAGGCCTGCAGCAGGTACGCCTTGTTCTGGAACGTGTAGTTGATCTTCTTCTCGAAGTTCTCGAAGCCAGAGATGAGGTGCTGCAGCGTCCGCTCTGCGTCGGGGTGGTTCAGCATGCAGCGGGGCGGGATCTTCAGCCAGCCGTACGCCAGGTCCACCGTCAGGGTCTGGCCGCTCGGAACCACGGCTAACAATGCCGTCTGGGTCGCCCTCTCCACCGGTAAAACCTGCAGTCGACAAAAATAAATAAAAAACACACACCGACAGTCGATCAGTGCCTCCTCTTCAGCTCAAACTGGAAACCAGCCAAACAAATGAAATTAAATCATTTTTTCCAGTTTTTAAACAGCCACATCTAAGAAATCCCACCTTTTTATGTCTGTGAAAGCACMATCATCACAGGACGCAGAAACAAAAACGAGGTCTGTGTTGTCAAGTGACTTTCTTGCTAAATTTAACCAGTTTCAGACCCCAGAAGAGTTCAATCTAAACACTTTTTCTGGTGTTTGGAGATATTTTATGGGCACAAACTCCACGCTCACCTGCCAACAGGTTATTTTCTGTCCTCTCTTTTTGGTCCATTTTGATTCATAAYGTTGTGAAATTAAAAACATCTTTATAAAGATTGTTAAATAGTAAAAGGCATAAATAGTCATTTGTTGTTGGCTCCAAGAAGAGGAAAAGTTTAAAATACACAACAAAACAAAACAGCTCYAGGACACAGCCAGTTCAAGGCTTGGATAAAGGAGGAGGCTTTAATGTAGTTGTAACTGATTTGTTTAATTTATCTGTCAGGAAACATGGATACAATAACTGTCCATCTAACCAGCCTTATGAGATGTCTGTTAGTTTTGTGCTTAGAAATATGGATTTGTTGTTTGTTTGTTTGCCGCTGTCTTGGCCAGGTCACTCTTGGAATAAAGGTTTTAAATCTCAATGAGTTAATTTCCTGGTTAAATAAAGGATACTACTGCTAAAGTTTTAAAATCTTGTATCCAGCCAAAAAAWAGTTATTTTGATCTTGCTTTGAGACTGATTTACTAAACAAGAACAGTAAGATTATTTATCTTGTTAGCCTGRAAWTTTTACTCACKTTAAGTMATCTCAAAAATCTYACTAAGCACAATTRTCTTACTGCACTGGCAGATTTTTCTCACTTTTTAATACTTGGTTGGATGGACAGTTTTTGCAGTGTAGAAGATCACATAAACCCTGATGTAGTAAAGATGCACYGTTCTAGATAATAATATTCTAGCTAATTTACTTCTTCAGTGCCTAAATATAAATTTAAATCTTAAATAGATTTTTTTTACTTGAAACTGTACAGAAAAAAAATGTGATTACTGGTGTGCGGTTGTAGGCAAATCARTAAAGTCATAAATAAGTAGTTCTACACATTATTTAGAGTTTTTCACTCACGTTTCTTCTCTAAAGTTGATGTTCATCTCCTACAGCCWGGATCATAATTACATAGAAATGACYAAATATGTAAATTAGACAGTAACATCATCTAGAACAGCATATAGCTGTTTTTTTACTTGGCAACAGTGCATGCTGTCAGTGTAGAAGGTTTSTTTGAGGATGTATTTGTTTTAAGACAGCAGATAATCTTGAATGTGTTTAACTTTGTTTGGATTCATTCATTGAAGAATCAGAAAATAGGTATCAGCCAAAAATAACTAAATCAATGCATCTCTATCTGAAATAAATGTTGGGTTCTGGGGTTAGGTCTGTCACGATAACAAATTTTACTGGATGATAAACTGTCTCAGAATATATTGCGATAAACAATAATATTGTTGGAGACCAGTTTCAACAAATATAATGATTTAACCCCCCTGTTTATGGAAGTTTACATTAAAATTTACAAAGTGTAAAAAKAAAAAACAACTGTTGGCAATCCCAAGGCATCACCAGTTGTATGAAGGCGTCAGAAAACTGAAGACGCTCCTGTGGCTAAAAGCCTGTTCACAGGCTCTCATGCTACAGAGGTTAGAGACCATCACCTGGCAAACACCTGACACCTGAGTTCACTCCTCTCTATGCTTATGTCAGAAAATTTAGTGTTTGTTAACCGAAATCGTGACGAAACCACATCAGTGTTGAATAGATTAAAATGTGAAGAGAATGGACCACACAGCACCAGTTACTGGAGTGAACGGTGGTTTAATGATGTCTGTTAAGGCATGAAACCAGTGCTGCCAGAAAACCGGAAGTCCCGGCTTATAAATACAAGGGTCTTCAGTGCCTGGTACGCCCACTACAGGCCTACAGCTGAATCTCAGGCACTCGTACAAAAAAGCATCTTTCCTTATGTGATCGTAATGGTTTTTCTGTGTGGTGTCATAGTGTTTTTGGGCATCTAACTAAAACTATTTCAATAAAGGCATTACAATAGTTAAACAATAGATTATAAGAATCAATACTTAAAAGGAAAACTATTAGGGGTGTCCCAATACCAGTATCGGGTCCGATACCAGCATCAAGTACTCATACTCGTACTCATAAAAGCTGGCCGATACTCTTAACCGATACCGCTTTTGTCCCCTCCTATAACTTCCTATAAATTTCTATAGATGTGCTGCTAAAATTTACGTTATAGTTTACATTTTAATTTAAACTTGGTAGTTGCATGTTGAGGAAAATGTATTAAAAATAACATTTTGTTTTTTAATGTATGCAACAGCATTTGTTTTGCAGTATTTGTATTGTTAATACATTCAGAGGGAGAGTGGCCTTATAAAAAAACAGCCCTGTTTGAAATAAAATAAATGGTTTCAAAAGTTATGGTGTGATATATACAATATACCAACTTTTCTACTTGGCAGAGTTTGCACTACCTTTTTATTGTCAAACATAATATTTACCCATCAATTTTTGCATGATAATTGCATTTCATTTTCATTGTTTAATATTCAACAAGTTGAACAGATAATCCACACGAACCCAGCTACTTGGTATCAGTGAGTACCTAAACTGAAGTACTCGTACTTGTACTCAGTCTTGAAAAAACTGGTATCGGGACACCCCTAAAAACTATGGAAAAGGTGTAATGCTTTTACTCAGTATCTAACATGACATAAATTTCTTCACAAAGAAGTAAAAAAGAGGGAGACGAAGAAAACAAAAAAGCAGGCAAATGAAAATTATTGTYTTCATTTAAATTTATCTTCCTCMATTTAATTTATCACACGATTAATTGATTTCTTGTTTATTGTGACAGACCTAGTTCTGGTCTACAATCTCCAAATAATCCTGAGTTTGAGTTAAACTCTGAGTCTCCAACAGTTTTTCTTTTACCGTAGGAAAGCTTGTTGTGTTTTGAAATGATCACATGAAGAATGTCGTCACTGAGTCGATGTTCTGGTTTATAAGGAGTATTTATAAGGAGGCGTGCTGTGCTCACCTTCAGGCCCAGCGAGCACAGGAACATCTGGGCGGCCCTCTCTCCACAGCTGGTCAGGTAGCAGCCCAGCAGAGCCTCCACACAGTCGGCGATGCTCTTGTCGGCGATGCACTGCTCCGTGTGCAGGTCGTAGGAGATGGACTGCTTCCCCAGCTCCGTGCCGCAGTTCTCCTCCGAGGGGTTCCAGAAGCCCACCACGAAGTCGTCCTCCTCCCCGGCCTTGCTGGGGTCCAGGTAGCACATGGCGTCCCACGAGCTGTAGTCGAACTCCTCAGCCGCGGGCACGTGCTCAGCGTGGTGGGTGGGCTTCTTGGGGGCCTTCCATTCGTAGGAGGAGTCCATGGAGGGGGCRGAGCCTGAGCCCGGGGTCGGGGAGGGAGGGAAGCTGCTCAGAGAGATCTTCTTCCCAAAGGCTCCCGAGCCCAGCAGCATGTTGTCGATGAAGCGAATGTGTTCCTTGTAGTACTCCAGGTCGTCCTCCATGTTGACGTCGTCCTTCGGCTCRTCCTTCAGCATCAGCTCCTCTTCGTCCATGTCGTCGCACTCATCGTCCCGATCCTCGTCGTCGAAGTCGTTCCCAGACCTCCCGTTGGACACCAGCTCCTCTCTGGCCTGGACGGAGAGCAGAGAGTCAACAGACGGGACAGGTGAGGACAACGAACCTGGACGTGAGACCGAGCAGAAGACGAACCTCCTCAGAGTCCACTCTGTCGGCGCTGCTCTTGTCCTGGTTCACCACGTAGCCGGGGGGCAGCCAGTTCACGGGGGGGTCGAAGATGGACACCACCATCCTGCTGGGGAGGCCCTTCTTCTTCCCCAGGCGGTACAGGTTACAGTTGCTCACCTGGAGGACAGGTGGACCACAGGGAGGGAAAACACAGGGTTCTCACTGCAAAGTGTCAAACGTTAAAAGGTTCTTCGGATTTACACCAAATACTGAGATGAGCAACAAACAATGTGTAAGAATACTGAACTACTGGTTAAAAAAAGGTTAAACTAATACAAAATATAGAATATAGTTCTCTAATTGGAAACTCTTAAATTATTGCTGGGTGTGTCCACGTGACCAAACAAACAAAAAAAAGTGGGTAAAACAGGGTTTGACAATTTTTTAACACAGAAAGTTGATTGACAGCAGAAATATTACTGGTATTTATTAAAAGACAGAAAGTTTTTGTTTTTAATTTCAGAGAATGAAAAATCTGCAATTTAATTTGCATTAGTTGAATCATCTCACATCTAACTAAAGCGTCCATACAGCTTTATGGTAAATCTGACGTCATATATGTTAGAATGTAATAAGAAATATCTCAAATA
>NW_013952487.1:634484-657919 GCF_001266775.1 Austrofundulus limnaeus | reverse complement strand
GAATCATTCTGATATCATAAACGGAACCGGAGATGAGACTTAATTTGTCTTATTGGTTACGACAATACATTAATATTTGGTCTGAATCCTAATTTTATGTCATTTTAATGACTTTTTTTTTTTCATTATGAAGAGAAAATCTCAAATAGTATTTGAATATTGTCATTTCCCAGCTGGAAATAAACAAAAACATTGCTAACTCACAGGGAATATCTTAAAATTTAAAGGTGTTTTTCCTCAAAATAAAGTTTTTTGTTGTTACTGCTCAAAAAAGTACTTCAAAAAATATTTAATGATTATATTTCACACAGTTCATTCAAATGAAACATATAAGTACAAAAAAGGTATTTATTTGTTATATTTTTGACAAAATGCAATTTTTGTAAGTGTTTTAATCAAAACACTATATTTGCCTATTTCTCCATACACCACTTTTAGACTTAATACTCGTTTTGATGTGATGGGTCACTTATGATTAAAGATATGTTAAATAACTAATGTCTAGTAATAAACTAATTTCAGATWTGAGGAATTTAAGTGTGGTGAAGCTGATTGTATGTTAAAACAGCCTGCCATAAACATAAGCTTTAGCATGTTGCTGAAAATGATCAGCAGCGCTTCGTGCATGTTGACTTCTTTTCATCTTTGCATTACACAAGAACACCCCCCACCCAAAAAACAAAAAAACTGTTTCCCTCCAACTCAGGTGTGGAAAAAACACTACAGTTGTTACCAGTTCGATGTGTGCAATAAATGTAAAGCAGGAGGGATGGAGAATTTATGATTTAGCTCCTGTCTGTGTGGTTTAAAATGCTAATTCTTCATTTATTTTCTGATTTTAAATAAGCAGTCATATATTATAAAATATAAAATATGTATCTAACATGCCCATTCTGGCAGGGATCAGGACACATCAACCAGCCTGAATTTGTGTTTTTCAGGCACCGAGCAGTCGGGCGGTGTTGTTTGTCAAAGATGGATGCATTTTTAACACATTGCCTTTCAGTCTTCATTAAACTGCAGTGACTACCTTTAATCTTCACTGTGAACACACCCACAGCTCAAACACCATCACTGCTTCATTTGTGTTGTTTTTATGTTAAAAACACTGATGAACATGAGTTATTTAAAACAAAGGCTGACAAATAAAAGGTTGGAACTGACTGTTAGAACTTAAAGTTCATCTTTAATTTACTTAAATTACAACACAGACTGTTTAAACATGACAACACTTSAGTTATGTTCAAACACAAAATGTTTATACGGACTTTAAAGAATCAAATAAGTCAGGATTTAATTACAGGAGCTGCCTGAGCTCCGGTTCAAAGCTCTACGTTCAGACAGGAAGTAGTGAAGCGCGTCTCACCTTCTTGCTGCGCATGTAGCTGAGGCGTCCTTCGTGGGCGTCCGAGTAGGTGCAGAACAAGTAGGTGGTGATGGCGTGCTTCAGGAAGGAGTCTCCCAGCATCTCCAGGCGCTCCAGGTTGAAGCCGTCGCTGGCGTTGGACAGAGTCAGCGCCTGCAGGATCAGGCCCGGGTTGGGACCCAGGTTCCTGGGGGAGTCTCCTGCCGTGACGAGGTCAGGGGGAGGTGCTGCCGGCGCGCTGTCTGAGGTAGTTTCATCGGCGTGGGTACATTCATGGCTGGGCTGGGGGGAGCTGGAGCTGAACGGGGGCTGCACCAGGACTGAGGTAGTGTCGTGTTTGGATCCAGAGCTGCAGCCTCGGCAGCTGTCGGCTTGGTGAAGGTGCTCGTCTCGGTGGCCGTMGTCGTCGACGGCAGTGCCGTTAGTTAGGGTCCGTGTGCAGGGGCTGTCTCCTGGACAGAGGGCTGTGTGTGGCCTCTGGTGACCGCAGTGGGTGGGGTTCTGGTGCGTGCAGTCAGTTTCATCACTACAGGACTCGGGGCAGGAGCTGAACGTCTTGATGTCGATGGATCTCTTCCAGCCAAAGTCCAGGTTGGGATACCTGACACACAGAACAGGTCAGCTGCAGAATTATGGATTTGATTTGGAGGGTTAGTCTCCATAAACCTGATAAACAAAGCTTCTCCATATTAATTCAGCAGAATGAACAGCAGGTGGCGCCAGTTCTCACAGAACATGAAGGTGAATCAGGATGTTTGTTCCATTACAGGTGGAGGCTTCTGATAATTCTGCTGCTTTATAATTAATATTCTAATATTTACATCCTGCTTAATTAAACTTACTTATAAGTAAAGATTATTTGACTATGTTTACTTATATAATCAGTACTAAAAATAAGTGTTCTGTACATAAAACATTTGGACAAATAGACACTTTGATTTATTGGTGTGGGAGAAAGGTTATAATAGTTTTGGTTTTTTCATTCTAGTTTAGTTTTATTTCGTAGTGACTTTTATTGTTTTAATTTGGTTAGTTTCAATTAGTTTTTACAGTGAATTTGATAGTTTTTATTAGTTATTATTGCATTTTTAATTCTTAGTTTTAGTTTAGTTTTTATTAGTTCTAGTATTAGTTTTTTTACAGTTTGAATAAACATATTTGCCAATGTATCCTCCAGCTTGTGATGTTCCTGTAAGTTAACTAACCAACAGATATCTGGTAACTGGTTAAAGCGTCCATTATAGCGACACCTTCCTAAAATAATTGCGCAACTCAATTTTGCCAACTAAAAACTTGGTAGATTATTTTAGGATGATGATAATAGTTGTCTCCAACCTGCTGCTACCTGTTGCTTGTTTTTCATGGAACTACTGAGAGAAGCTAACGTGTCAAGATAGTCATAGTTAGCATCTTGTGTGAGCTTGATTCATGCAGTTTTTCCCTTGAGAAGTATYCCACCTGTTTTATCACCTGTTTCCACTACAAAACAATTGCTTTGATTTTTCTCGCAGTCATATTCAAAGAAATTCTAAAGTGGACATTGCTGATTTCTCTCAACTTTTGTTGTCATTTAGCAGGTGATGCTGAGCAGCAGACTGTAAACAAGTTGTTACAGATCACAGCTAATGTGAAACTACTCAATTAAAAATAAATATGAAAATAAAGTGACAAACACTAAAACTAAGGATATTATATCTGTAATTTCAGTTAGTTTTGTAGATTATGCAGTTTTAGTAAGTTATCGTTTTTTCATTTTATTAGTTTTTATTTATTTTAGTTAACTAAAATGTTTTTTCAATTTCAGTTTTCGTTATTTAGTTAGTTTTAGTGAACTATAATAACCCTGGAGGGAGGCGGGGCTTGTTGTGTCACACGGTGCACAGTGTGCGTGACGGACACCTGAAGTCAGGTGGGAGGGTCTGCGTTCCCACTCCGGCCTCAGTGGCGGTCTGAGCTCGCAGCTCCTCGGCTGTCAGCAGGCAGTGGAGGCGGTACAGGATGCTGGGCAGACACACGGCTTTCCTCCACAGAGAGGCGGGAATGGGATGGATGGCGCACAGCTCCGGGACCAGGATCTGACCCGACGACACGGACAGACACCGTCAGGCAGAATCAAACACACACACACATCCAAAACCGCCGAGCAGGACCCTCAGCTCTAACCTGTTTGTTCTGCAGACTCTCCCACTTGGCCTTCCTCTTCTCAGCGCTGCTCAGAGGCAGAGCTTTGCCCTTCTGGTTCAGGTGTCGCGGGGTCAGCAGGTTCAGTCTGACGGGAAGTTTAAGGAAATGATTTTCAGTCTTTACGAGATAAAACTACACTTCTGATCAAGCATCTGTGGATGAGAGTCCTGCTGACCTGGAGGAGGTGTGGTCCACGTCCAGCAGCGGCTGGTTCAGGTTGGACAGGTCCAGGTTGTACTTRGTTTTGTAGTACTCGGCGAACGTCTCGTACTCCGGCGAGGGAAACTTGCTGAGCGGCGTCAAGTCCGTGTACACGTCTGCAACGTAGAATCGGTGAGGCTGGTCGAAGTTACGGTACCTGAGGAGGACGACATGAGGTCAGCGCTTCAGATTTGTTTTTATTAGAAACACTCAGATAAACTCACCTTGGAATGATGACAGCATCCTGGTAATCCTCCAGCTTGAAGATGAAGGGGTTCTGCTTGGTGTACTTAGTGGTAGGAATGCCTGTTCGGGCCTCAGACTTCTCAATGTCCTCCATGAACTTAAAGTCCATGTCCAGAGTGTGCGAGTCTCCAACTGAAGCAGAAGACAGAGAACGATGGAGGCGTGCTGTCAGACCTGTGTGCTCACAGTGAGGAGGAGGAGGAGAGGATGAAGAGCACTCACCAACATTCAGAGGTAGAACGCAGTAAGCTGAGTCAGCCTGCGTGGGCTTGAACTCCAGTGCAGGTTTCTCCAGACGGAGGATGTGGGAGAAGRTGTACTGGTGCATGCGGGTGATGAGGTCCAGCTGCGCGCCGCTCAGCGTGAAGCCACACTTCTGCAGCTCTATGGAAATCGTGACCTCGCCCGAGCGGGTGTACACCGGRAAATGGGGGATCTGGACGAGACGGAGGAGAAGGAAGCTTCAATTATGCAGCTGTAATTTATGAGGCAAACTACGGTGTGAAATGAGGGCCAAAATTAGGACCATTGTGCAACCAATGGTCGCTACATCCTTGTAGCAGGAGGCCGTATCTATTCCTAAGCCAGCTATAGTAACTGGTAACTGAGCAGCTGGCCCTCATTTAAAAAAAACTTTCTCAACAAAAATACAAAACCTATAATCTCCACACTGACAGGTGTTCCTCAGACAGAATTTACTGTTCAATATGAAGTCAAGCATAAATATTAAACATAAAACATATTACTGTTAGGCAGACAGCTTTAGTTACCACCTGAATTAGCAGCTGCGTTCACCCTTGTCTATTGGTCGACGGCTGTGTTATTTTTCTTTTAGCCAAATTATGAGAAATATCTGTATTTGACATTATAAATTATAATTCAATATTTAAAGAAGCCAGATTTAATACCCTGTCAAAAACTGTAAAAAGCCAACTTGATTGAGTTTCCTTTATTCAAAAAAGTTGTTGTGTCTAATAAAGTAAGTGAGCAGCCTAGGAATGCTCGTCGCTAGCCTCTCCGATGCTAACGCCAGCTTATCCATGCTAGTCGCTAGCCTCTCCGATGCTAACTCAGCTTATCCATGCTAGTCGTTAGCCTCTCCGATGCTAATGCCAGCTTATCCATGCTAGTCACTAGCCTCTCCGATGCTAATGCCAGCTTATCCATGCTAGTCGCTAGCCTCTCCAATGCTAACGCCAACTTATCCACGCTAGTCACTAGCCTCTCCAACGCTAACACAGCTTATCCATGCTAGTCGTTAGCCTCTCTAATGCTAACACCAGCCTATCCATGCTAGCTGCTAGCCTCTCCAATGCGAATGCCAGCTTATCCATGCTAGTTGCTAGCTTTTCCAATGCTAATGCCAACTTACCCATGCTAGTCACTACCCTCTCCAATGCTAACACCAGCCTATCCATGCTAGTCACTACCCTCTCCAATGCTAACACCAGCCTNAACACCAGCCTATCCATGCTAGTCACTACCCTCTCCAATGCTAACACCAGCCTCTCCATGCTAGTCACTACCCTCTCCAATGCTAACACCAGCCTCTCCACGCTAGTCACTAGCTGCTCAGTTGGTGCCAGCCTATCAATCAGATCAATTGCTGGCTTATGAATAGATATAGCCTCCTGCTACAAGGATGTAGCAACTGCCGGTTAGGCAATAGTCTGAATTTTGACCCTCACACAGCACCATAGCAAACAGGGAAACAAATAACTAAAAGTGAGCGTTTAATAAAAGTAATCCGCAGGTGGAAACTTACTCGAGGTATGGGTTTGGCAGTCAGGATGCCAAAGCAGCGGGTGGTGTCCTCGGGTCGGTACAGTTTCCTCCTGCGGAAGTTGAGTTCATCAGGGAGGGGCGTGGTGAGGACCATCCCGACCACGTACAAGTAGTAGGTCTGCTCCAGGAGAGCGTAGCTGTCCCGCAGACACTCAGGTATCTGTGGAGGACTCAGTGTGATTAATGACTTCAACACCCTGAAACCTGCAGGAAGAGGATCGTCTCTCTGAACCTACGGCTTTAGGGTAGCACTGCCTCCTCTTGGTGGAGCCGGGTCGACCCGGGACGTTAGTCTCCTCCTCGTCGTGGAGGTCCAGTTCCTCCTCGTACTTCACCGTCTCCTTCCCCACGGGCATCAGGTGATCATCCAGCTCACCTGAGTTAAACCAGAGCTGGATCAAAACCACAGAGAACTGGCTYTGTTTTATTTTCCTGATGGTCAAATCTGATTTTTACCGATCTTGTGGAGCTTCTCACAGCAGAGCAGTGCGACGGCTTTTTCTGCCAGCCGGGCGCAGTTCATGACGGGACCCTGAGGACACGRACACACGTCAGTACAAGGAGGAGGTGAAAACAGACTGAATGATGGGCGTGTCTGAGCTGAACCTTGACTGGAGCTCTCAGAGGAGAGTTGATGGGTAAGTAGAGGGTGGACTGGAAGCGTCGGTCCTGCAGCTCTTTAGTTTTACACTTCGGAGCGAGGTGAGTGAACGGGTCACTGGGCAGCCGGGCACAATACCTGAAACCAGAGGAAAACTGTTTAAATATATTTATTTCTTTACTCTGTGCTGTTAAAGTCGCCCACAACTCTTCCTCTACCTGTTAATGTGGCCGATGGCGGTGTTGATGTTGACCTGCGGACCTCCGTCCTCAGAACRCAAGACGTACGGAGGCAGGATGTTATCATCATCTAACACCTGGTCTACTTCAAACTCACCCACCTCCACCGACTTGGAGCATTTATTCCTCAGGATCTGCACAGAACAAAACCAAGTCTTATAATCTTATATCCATATATACTAAACAAGAACCAAATATGTTGGATTATTAATCTTAGTCTGGAAATTTGTATGTGAAATAACAGGAAGTGATGTCAAAGGGGAATGTCTGCATGTGAATATTTAAAAAAATAAATGTTACCAAATATTTTAATATTTTAGGTGAATTACAATCATCCTATTTACAATGTGTTAATGTTTAAGGCTTCTTACAGATTGATTTAAGACATTGTAAGRCTAATTAAGACCTTATTTTTGGATTGATGAGTTCAAGGCCTTTTAAGACTTTTTAAGGATCTGCAGGAACCCTGTAAACACTAGAATAAATAACATATCAATATAAACCCATATTGTGAAAAAAATATATTAGCATCGGGCTAATTAGCTGCTAATACAGTCTAAACACCAACTGCTAGCATAATGCTAATCTCTCCAACACTCCCGCAGGAAAAACGTTTACCAAACAAAAATTAAAAAACAGTTACACAAATGTTTAATATTGCAATAACAAACAACTTATCATGTGTAAATGTAGAAGTTTTCCTAACTTTTTTTTAGATGATTGCTTCTTATTTTTTAAAAGGCTAATATTTGATGTACAGTTCAAACAGCTTCAGATGAATGTAGAAACTACACATCCCACAGGTAATATTTCATATTTGATCTAAATTTTAAAACAGTTTGTTGTTCTGCACTAGTTTAGACTTTACTGGAACAACTGAAAAAATCTCTGGAATTTAAAAAAAAAACCTCCTCTGATCCTTTCTACAACCCAGGAGCCCCACAGATACCTTCTCGATGGCCTTATAGGTGGTCAGGTCCTCCTCGAAGCTCTTGGTCCTCTTAGAATCTGCCAGCATGATGTAGTTGGAGACGGGGGCTCGGGCTCGGCCCTTGGACTGGACGTAGGACCTGTAGTCTGTGGGCAGGTCGAAGCGCACCACCAGGTTACACTTGGGGATGTCGACGCCTTCCTCCACGATGCTGGTGGCAATCAGCAGGTTGGTTTCGTGAGCTCTGAACTTTCTGAGGACCTGAGAAAGAAAAAAAACATTAAGAACTCAGCATTTCTCTTTGTTTAAAACCCGTTTTGAGGAGCGACTGTTGAACAGCTTCTAACGAACTTTACCTCCTCCTGTTTCCTGAACTCTACTTCCATCTGTTTGCTCCTCGGCTGGTTCTTCCCGATGCTGTGGCCCGTGATGAAGTTGCTGTTGATGTAGGCCAGCTCCAGGTCCTGCTTCCCCGCCTCTTTAATCAGACTGCAAACAGCAGCGACACAAATGAGCCGTCAGGTTCGAGTGTTCCAGTAAACTCACCCCTGTGAGAGCCACCGTACCGGTTCAGAACCACGGCCGTGTAGCGCCGCTCCACAAAGATGATCCCACACAGGATGTTGGTGAACGGGGAGGGGAAGTTGGCCTCGGGCCTCTCCTTGGCCTCCACCTCCTCGTCCTCGTCTTCGTCCTCCGAGTCGCTCCAGGACACGTAGTTGTCCTGGTTGCGGTTGTTGTACCACTCCACGCTCTCGAACTGCTGCCGCTCCAGGGGCTTGTACTCGTGCAGGATCTCCAGCAGCCGCAGCACCTTGGGCGTGACGAACTTCAGGTCCAGGGAGGCGGGCGAGAACTGCTCCTCGCACAGGGCGTGGACTTTRCGCAGGATGGTGTCGGTGAAGAGCAGGAACTTCCGGTTCAGCTCCTCCTGCTCGTGCTTGATGTACTTCTGCAGCTCCCGCACCATGATGCCCGCGGCCTTGTCGGCGCACCAGGGGCCCAGGACCTGCAGCACGGCCCGGCAGTCGCTCAGTATCTGAGGACGGAGATGTTGTCGCGTCACACCATAGACAAATATAAAGATCACTAGACTGAGCCCCGCCCATACCGTCCACTGGTAGTGTCTGTGACATCATGGAGGAGCAGAAACAGACCAAACAGGACAACAGCTCACAGCAAACATAGAAACTAAYAGATAAACAGCAGCTGAACTGGATCTGATTCACAGATTATCTGTCATGTTTTTACAATAAATTAATAATTATGTTAATTTCATTCAGCAATCATGTAAAACAGCAGATTTATACCAGAAAAATATATAATTTATAAGTAACAATGATCTAAACCAGACCTGAAGTCAGCCTGTAACTTAGACTTTAGCTAGTTGAAAAATGATGACTTCAGCTGTAATAAAGTATATTTATTATTTCTTCTTACTGTCATAAAAAATAAGAATATTTATATTTACCAGTCAACAGTTAGAAAATGTTCTCTGGTTATAGGATGAAACTTGTCTCTATTAGCTAACATCTTCTTAACAAGTCAGGTTCCTCTAACAGAAACCTAAAAATACTCACATTTATAATATTATTTTACACTCTGTAGGTCTAAATATTAATCAGACATTTATAATATTTTACACTCTGTAGGTCTAAATATTAATCAGAGGACAAAGTAATATTTAATAGTTTGTGTTAAATTGTAACATGATTCATCAGAGCTAAACTCTGTATATATTTACTCACAAGCTAATATCTGCTAACCAGTTCAATAAATAACAGTGATTACATKGACTTTATAAGATTATTTTAATTTTAAACTGTTACATTATGTTCTTCTCAGATCACATTGAGCTAAATAAGATCAAATCTGCTGACTTGTTGTAAAATGAGACGTTTTCCTGTTTATCTTCTGTTAATAAATCCAAACAGATTTTCTGACATTATTTAAAACATTAGATAGATTATATAAACTGTAAAATATTGATTGGATTAATATTATTATTAATAGTTTTAATGATTTCTACATCGTCAGTCCTTTTTTTCTGCTCTGTTGTCAACATGTACAGTAATGGGAAATCCAGAGTCTTGCCCGTTTAGCGTTAGCCGTTAGCTTCTCCAGCCGATCACACGGTCACCTGGTTTCTGCACACTCCAGCTGTTCTAYAGAACCTCCTTGCGTCACACAGGAYAAACCAGGAGTTGGAGACACAGATCTTTGTTGGGTTCTGACCTGTTTGGAGATAAACGTGGGGTCCCGGTCCTCTCGGGACACCCGGATGTTGCAGTCATTGAGGAAGTGGAGAGCTTCATCCAGCTCTGCCTGCAAACGGGACGACAGGCCGCTTTTATCCTTGTAGGGACCACAGTCCAGGACCACCTCCCTGGGCTGGGAGGCGTATCTGAAAAGAGACGTTCGTCAGTTAACCAGAACTCCCACCTCAGACTGGACCCTGGTCTGCTCGTACCTGTCAAGGACCACCAGGTCGGTGGCCGTCTCAGCTTTGCTCTTCAGGATTATCTCCAGATTYTGGATCTTCTGCTCCAGTTCTGACGGGTCGCACTTCCCGTTGAGGATGGAAGCAGTGAGGCCCAGGATTCGAGGACCACATGTGCACTCCTCAAACAGCTGCGCGCACACACACACACACACGTTACCACAGGAGGTTGTTACATGAAGGACGGGACGTTTGGACTCGGTCTCACCTTCATGATGTCACCGTACGGGTGATCTGTGATGGCCAGGTGACAATCATCAAACACCACCAGGTTGATCTTAGACAGAGGTAAGATCTTGCTGCGCAGGACGTGCAGGAAGATGTGACACGTCATCACCAGCACCTGAACAGGAGGGTTGTTGGTCAGATTCTGGGATGCTTCACGTCTGCAGCCAGATGATTTTTTTTTTTTTTCTGAGTAAATTTGTCTCTCAAACCTCGTTAACATGTCCTCATTAGCAGCTTTTAAATCATTCCTTAAAACAYACTTTGATTCACTGGATTTTGCTTCATCTTCTGATGTTATTTTTTTTAGTTTTCCATCAGTTTTTCTTTTAGTTTTTATGCTTTTCATCTTTTAGTGAGTGTTTTTACTGWATTTTATCGTGCAGCACTTTGTTCCTTCGAATGAGTTTTAAAGGGCTTTATAAATAAATTGTATAAATTCAGTTGACAAAAGGAATTTAAGAAGCCCTGCGAACATTGGATAACATTTTTAGAGATAAGGGCTGCAGCTAACGATTATTATAGTAATCGATTATTCATTCAATTTTCTGTTTCTGATTAATCRATGAATCGAAAACAAAAACGATTTAATTTTAACCTCTTTATTCCAAAATAGAGCATTTGGACTGACATTTCTAATCACACAAAAACAGGTTATATAGAATATTAAATTGTAATGCATAAATGAGTAAATATTTGTAGTAAAATAATGAATGTACACAAAAAATATCCACAAATGTGTGTTCTATCCTTCAAAGTCTCTTCATATTTTCTGTCTGTGAGCTTTGTAAAATTGTGTTCTTGTGTGAAGAGTGTAACCTGAAATAAAAGTGTGAACTAACTTAAAGCAAGTAAAGCAAGTGGCTTCGCTCAGACATCATCAGTAAATGAAAATTTAAAGCTTAATTGTTAAATTAATACCATCATAATTCGCTCGACACATCAAATCAATATTGGAATTTTTTTGTCAAAACTATTAAATGGATTTTTATTGATTTGTTGTTCACATTCAAGGAATACTTTATTGATCCCAGAGGGAAATTAGACAATTGCAGCCCTCTAAGAGATTGCATCATAAATGCTGCTGCTCACCAACTCATTTATGCCTCAGAACTTCAAACACTAACTCCAATCTCAAACAGAAATTATAATTATCAACATCCTAAGATCTAAACTTGGATGTTCATAAATATGATGCAACTCTACTCAAAGCTCATTTAAAAAAAAAACAAAGACATGTACCTGATTCCCAGAGATCTCCTGACTCCACTGCTGCTCCGTCCATGCCGACGCCTCCTTCCAGTCCGTGTACTCCCCMACCTGGAGGTCCGAGTGAGTTCTGACCGCGGCCGCTTGTTGGAGCACAGACGACGCTGCGCAGCACCAAACACACGGTCACACACGGACTTTCATCCTAAACACGGGACTGAGGAACACGAGCTCACCTGAGTTCACCAGGAACACCGTCCTCCTGGCGTTCTCCTGGTAGCTCCCCCGGATTTGGTGGGAGAGCTCTTTAGTTAGAAGTACTGCGATGAAAGTCTTCCCTGAGTCGGTGTTCAAGCAGACAATAGTGTTGCGTTCAAGAGCTGCTTCGAGAAGTTCAACCTGTGGGCCACGTTACGAAGTCAAATAAAAACTAAAGAAATGATCTGAAAACCAGTGTTAAAGTGGGTTCAAACCAGGTGAACTGGTCTTACCTGATATTTCCTGGGGGTGTAGATGTTGTCATGGATGGCCTCCTGCTGCCACGGCAGACCAAAGAACGGCCCCATGGGTGAAGTGGCCGGGGTGACCAGCTGCAGGCCTGCCATGCTTCAGGGGTGGGGAGGGGGTCGAAGAGGCTGAGCTCCTCCAGACGTCCCCTTATCTCATTTCATCATCCTGTCTAAAGTTCACTGTCCGGACAGAGAAACATCAGGATCACAGAATCCAAACAGCAGGATCAGCAACGGGGGAACGAGTTACTCACAGGTAACAGGTGAGAGTGTGCAGACAAACAGGAAWCACCTAATCTGGGCTTCATGATAAGATTAAAACTCGTCGACTCCTGATGTTTCCCCACGTTTAGATGGAAACAAGCCTGAGAGAAGCAAACACAACATCATTCTGGAACACTGCAGACTCACCTGGACTCATTGCATCATTAATCTACAACCTTCTCACCTGTCAGCATGCACCAACCAGCAGCACTCCTGCAGATCTGCACAAACAGGGAGACAGATGAGCATAATGTTTACACACCAATTARATAAATAAAAAGAGTTTATCACATTAATATAACATGAGGGACAATTTGCGTTAATTAAAGAACAATCACAGAATCTGGTGTTCAGGTTTTAGGTTTCTAGCTTCGTTTTCAGGTGTGTTTTACTTGCTSAGGTAACCTGATTTGACTCTGAGCTAACGGTTCGGACAGAAACAAACCAGCTCTGGATTCAAGACTCGAACCAGCAGTGAGTTATTCACACACAGCTAATAGCAAGAGGCCCGCCTCTGTGTTGTAGACCCCCAGCAGTGACCCGGTTCGTTTGGGTGTACGCGACCCGCACAGAACAGAGTATGGTCGAACCGAACCCACGGCCTGAGCCCATAAACCAGACCAGCAGCGTGTGGACTGAACCGCAGCTCCACGCTCCATCACGTCAGGCGAGCTAACACACAGCTAGCTAGCTAGCTAGCAGGGCCTTTCCACCCGGGGAGCGGTTCAGAAAACCCCCCAACGGAACCTGCGTTCGGAACCTCACCTGAAGCTTTAATTTCTCTTGATTGTCTCAAACGAAAAGACGCGAACTCGTTCGGTGGAAATTGTCGGTGCCATCCAGGCTCGTTGTCCCGAATCGTGGCTACTCGTCCACGGGGGACCACTTCCTTTCACCTGGGCCTCTGCTACGTAAAATTGTTTACGCCGTTTGCGCAGCGGCGACCGCTGCAGAGCGCTGACATTCTACGTACGAGGACGAGAATATAGGTCCTGCGTAAGGAGGTAATTTCGCCTCTGACTGAAAGCGTCAACAGTTCAGGAGCGGAGGGGGGATTACTGAGGGGCCGGGGGCCGGGGGGCCACAAGACCGGGGTCCCGGGGGAGCACTGATTCTGGTCCAAAACTGAAAAGTGTCCTAGAAGACGATCACAAAAATGCTCCCAATGAAGCGCAAATGAACTGAAATTACTGTTGTTTTTTTAATCTGTTGAGAAACTTGAGTTTTTATTAGGTAAACAAGCTTGTAAATAAAATTTATAAATTGGATTTTAGTTGTTTAATTTTTATCTGTTTTCAGTAAAAAGTACTGGGCACCTGTGGGGATTTAAAAATATATATAAATTCTTGATGGGTTGTACAAAATATAACATATTTTTTACTTTAATTTGAGTTAGTAGAGTCRAGTCAGACTTTTGTCCCGCCGAGGGGAAACTGGTGTCAGAGCAGCATCCGTACAGAGGTTCACACATGAATTACTTTACAAACTACAGACAATGCACAAAAAACGAAATTAACACTGACTAGCAATGATACGACTACTACTAATAAAAATATAATATGAAAAAAATTGAAATAAAAAAGATTTGTTTTGTTTTAGAGACAGTAGACTATCAGGATCCGACATTAGGAACCAGAATTTGCCTATTTTCAGTGCAAAAATAATCTCAACAGACTTAAACGTGGCGATGTGAACACAKACAAGACCGCAATAAATTACTTTTTGGGCTGGGCTGGGCTGTATTTATTACATATTGCGAGTTATGAAAATATAGATAAAATCAGACATTTCACACACACACACAAAAAAATACAAGCTGGACATTCTCTCCACCCCACCCCCACAGTGTCTCRTTCCTCCTCACCTGACCAGAACTTTTAAACAGTTTTTTTCTCCATCGTGTTGACAAAGTCACTGAAACTGACAGAAACTGAGCCATGCATGAAGACTGAGATCCTAAAAAACCAGCAGTAGATGGCAGCAAAATTACATAAATTATATTTTAAAATTTATAGGCAACACTCTTCATCCTTTAACTTGTTCTGTACCAACGTCAGTACTTCAGATTTAAGACCACATGCAATAAAATAGACACAAGTTCTTTTACATTTCTGTATGTAAAACTTAGAATGCACCAAAATAAGAAACGAGTCAGTAAATGAGCATATCAGGGGCACTTTAATGCATCAGTAACATTCTTACAAGTCAGTAAATAATATACATAAAATATACCATAAATCACTCACACTGGCTGTTTTTCTGCTGATTTAAAAAGTACTTTATGTTTACACACACAACCGTTAAATATTATTTTAAACACATGATTTTTGTGATTTTTCTTTTTTAAATTATTATTGTTAATACAAAAAAAAAACTCATTAATTTCATGTGTGACAGTGCAACAAAGCAGCCAGAACATTAAAACCACCTCTTTAACACGCGGATCAAACACAAACCCAGGAATCATCTTCTGTTTGACGTTCTGCCTCTTAACTTGTATTTTTTACTTTGTTCCTGAGCATCGTGTTGGAAGTGCCGGAGGGGTTAGCATTAGCTGGTACTTGTCGAGGTACCGTAAACATCTGGACCCGGAGGTTTGCATCGGGAAGGCCCAATAGGTGGTCTTAATGTTGTGGCTGGAGACAGAGTTTAGTTCAGTGTAGAACTGGTTGTATAAATAGTAACCACGCAGCAGGCACACACTGTGATGTAGTTAGAAGCGCCGCTCCGCTCTGTTGCCACCTGGTGGACGGAGGAGCGGCTAAGATGACGAGCAGATGACCAGTCTGCGATTTCTTACAGAAATGATTCTAAATTTAAAAAGAAAGTGTTGACATGAAAGCTCAGTCACATCAAAATCAAGAAAAATCCACAAAATATCAGAACTCCCTATTATTGATCTGCAGAACGACAAACAAGTTTCTGTTTGTCCGTCTGTCTGCTGGTGAAATGAGTGACGGTGTGTTTGAACATTATCTTTGGCGGTTTTTTTTTTAGGGTTTAATCTTTGCAAAGATTGGCACATTCAGAACTCTGCTTCTCACTACGGCTTAAACCTTTTTACCTTTTTGGATGAGGTTTAAGTGTCCAAACTGAAACAGACAACTAGAGCAGAAACACAGGATAAAAACGACACGTGACGTCATTTAAAACACGTGAACAGCAGCAGCGGTTTTTATCAGTAACAGACTCAAACTGAAGCAGGTGAAGAAAAAGATCYCAACGTTCAGATATAAAGCTGGAATCTTACAAAACAATGGAAAATTAAAACCTTTTTTTTTTTATTTAACCAGAATGACAGAATTAAAGATTCAGACATAAAGAATAGATTTGGAAAGCTTAAACATGTCTTATATTCTTGTAAAAATACAACTTTATTTTAAGAGTTTGACTTGCAGAACTCTTCAGCTTCAGTCTGATAGATCTACTTCTTTTACTCTGTAAACTTTGAGTCTGTAAATGTACATCTGTCGACTTCATCTTCACATAAAAATGTTGCTTCTTCAAAATATCTCCGTATTTTTTACAAAATAAAACAAAAACAAGCCGTTGAAATGAAAATGAAAAAGCCTTCATTTAAACTCGGGTGCATCAGCCAGAGTGAGGAGGAGGAGGAGGACGGCAGGTCAGTCTGTGTGTGTTTCTGTGTGGGTTTTCATTTATTTATTTATTTTTGTGTGTGTGTACGTGTTCATCGTCGGAGGTTGAGCAGCAGGCCCGGCAGCGTCTTCAGGTCCAGCTGCTTCAGCAGCAGGAAGGAGTACAGCAGCAGCCACAGCAGCAGCAGCACACACAGCTCGCAGCTCTCCCTGCACCTGCAAAACACCAAATATTAACCAACGAAGGGATGCAGGTCGCCTGCAGCCTCGCACGCACAAATACGATCACACAAGACAGCTCCACATCATCATCATGCAGAACGTTAAGTTCTTACCACATGTTAGACTCCTGGTTCTCAGCTGACCTGTGTGCAGCTCTCTGTTTGTCCTGGAAGAGGTGAAAACAAACACAAACTCTTATAATTCAGCAGGATCTGCTGCATCGTTAACCTGGCCGAAGAGCAGCAAACCCACCGAGGACTCGGAGAGGCGAGAACCCTTCCTGTGACGGAGAACCGGAGGGATGTCGGTCTCGTTCGGTCTGCTGGGACTTCCTGTGTCCGCCCTGAAACACACAACCCGTCGGGTTAAACAGAAAATCCTGAAAGCTTGGATAAATAAATCTAACTTCTCTTTATTTTACTGCAGAACTACAGCAGCCTGTTGGTTTGCAGATAATTCAGGAGGAGCTCTGTTAAAGTCCAAATCCATCCTGTTAAATCACATTATATTTACAGTTTAATCAAATTACAGCCTATTTCAGTCCGAATAAAATTCAATTTAGGTTTGCTGTAACCCAGTTTCAGCTCAGCAGCTGGAGTTTGACTCACTGAGATTTATAATCTTCATTTGTTCATTTCAAAACTACCAAACACTCATGTTCTGCAGTTTAAAACAGGACGTGAAGTGAAAACTAAATATGAAGAGATGAACCCAGAATGCATGGATAAAAGTAAACCAGCTCCTGCAGGAACAACCAGAAAAACACTAAAAAACACCCTAAATGTTTCACATCTACGACATTAAAAAACAAAAATCTAAATATTATCACTGTTCATGTCAGTTATTTGTGTTGGGAGTTTGTTGCCTTTCAGTCTCTAAATAAAAGAAATGCAGACTGAATCCTGACTGGGTGAAAAGACCGATTGTCTGCAGCTGAAGAACCCAACAGAACCAGGAATGAGTTCTGATGGATGAAAATCTGCAGTATTAAAACTTTATTTCTGACGCAGGAACAGGAACCGAGTCCATCTGCTACATTTCTAATGAATAAAAACCCATTAACAGGTTTAATCCTCTGTGTTCTTTATCCTCCACAGAAAACCGCTCTCAGAACATTTATAGAAATATTTGGGCCGGCAGAGAGGATCTGGGCCAGAACGGTCCCACTGTGTCCCCCGGGTCCAGTCTGGTTCTCACAGTACCAGAATAGAACACGTACCTCAGAAAGTCTGAGCTTCCTCCGCCATCCGCTGGAGCGTCGGGGTCCTGGGGTCCGATCGCCACCCCGCACAGAACACACTGATCCTGGGATGGAGACGGGTCGGCGGGGTTCTGACTGGACTCATCAGTCACCTGATCAGGAGGAGAGGAGTCAAATAAATCATCTCTGACAGGTTTTTCCTTCAGTTCGTTAACATCAGGACTCAAAGCAAATTAACTCCTAAATATAAAAATATATTCAGATGATTTTACTTAAAGAACCAAACCAGTCAAATACATCCGCTTCAGACTGAAACTATGAGATAATGTGACTTTTACTGAGTCGATTTATTCATTTCAAACAGAAATAATAATAACGCTGTAAAAAAAAAAACTCTTTTTTTACTGATCACATTCATAACTCCCTGCTTCTTTAAAACATATCTATAGAAAGATTTTTTTTTCTTTTTCACTTATTATGTTTGGATTTATTTTGTCCAATTCTGGTCCTTAATTGTGCATTTGTGTTGTATTTATATTCTTGTATTTTATTGCTTTTTTAAACATCACGGCCAGAGGACTACAGATGAAAAGTAGCCTTTTGGATAATCCTAGCTTTTTTAACTTATAAATTGTCTCGTGTTTTTTTAAAGTGTGCTGTCTCCTTTTAAATAAATAAATCAAATCAAAGTTCAGTTAAAAAAAAAGCATCAAAAAACTATTATTGGTTTTGAATCTGCTTGAAYTGACATTTAGGTAAATATTAATCTAAGCCTAAGGGGTTCTGTAATTTCTAAACCCATCATTTGGTTCATATTCTGTTCAGGGCTTCAGGGGGCGGAGCCTATACTACTGAAACTCGTAATTTTTATTAATGGATGAAAAGATTATAACTTTCTTAAGGCTGTGTTAATGACATCAGCTGTCATTAACAGAACTGATGAATATGTTGATATGCTTACCCTCTGAGAACAGCGTGTTACCGAAGAAAGAGTTTTGTATATGACACAAGCATACAGAGTGTTTTGAATAAATTTGAATGTGGCCCAGCTGCTAAACAAACTTTGTCCAGATAAATGTAAAGTTAGATGATACACTGAATAATAAAATGTAATCTGTTCTGTGTCCAATGTCACTGCAATACAATGTGGAACAAAATGATGGACCAATCAGAATCTGGAACAAAGTGATAGACCAATCAGAATCTCTCAAACAAAATTTGAGACCAATAAGAATTTCAGAAACAAAGGAATTGGTTAAATAGAATACATGTAACAAAGTGTTGAACCAATCAGAATCTCTGGAAATAAATGATGGACCAATCACAATCTGGAACAAAATGATGGACCAATCAGAATCTGGAACAAAGTGATAGACCAATCAGAATCTCTCAAACAAAATTTGAGACCAATAAGAATTTCAGAAACAAAGGAATTGGCTAAATAGAATATATGTAACAAAGTGTTGGACCAATCAGAATCTGGAACAAAGTGACTGATCAGTCCAACAAATAGATGGCCCAATCAGAATCTTTAACAAAGTAATAGACCAATCAGAATCTAGAACAAAACAATGGACCAATCAGAATAYATCGTAGAGGAACTGTGTGGGACTCTGCCAGGTTCTTATCAAACTCAGTCTAGCTTCTAAATTATCAAAAACTACATGAAAACCAAGAAMTCTTACATTTACATCCTCTTCTTCTTCTTCACCCATGAAATCTTCATCCAGCAKGTCAAACAGTCCTTCCTCTGGTCTGTTTGAAGGCGGTGCMGGCTGCAGAGCTGATACACTTAGAACCGAAGGCCACTGATGCGTGTCATCAGGTTCTGGAGGCATGAGCTCTACAGGGTCAGGGTAGAACAGATCCATAGGTTCCACTAGGTCACCAAGCAGGTGTTCTGTGGGAGAACTTCGATTCAAATCGAAGTAAAACTGGTCAGTGTCTCTGGACATAATAACGGGTTCAGGATATGGCGTTTCTATCCGACCATTCAGCTCGGAAGAGCCTGAAYCCAAAATGTTTTGCTGGGTGTCTACTAGATCCAAAATGTTTTGCTGGAAGTCAAATGGACCCAGAATGTTCTCCTGGGTATTGTCCAGATCCAGAACGTTCTCCTGGATGTCAAAAGTATCTAGAACATTCTCCTGGATGTCAAAATGATCCAGAATGTTCTCCTGGATGTCGATAGGATCCAGAATGTCCTCCTGGATGTCAATAGGATCCAGAATGTTTTCCTGGATGCCGATAGGATCCAGAATGTTCTCCTGGGTAAATTCTGTCTCGGTTTCAGGAAAGCCATCAGTTGGTTTGTCTTGGTGTCCATCAGACAGATCTTTGCTGTCAGGATTTACAGGCTGGTTTTCTGAGGATGGAGAAGAATTTTGGACAATAACTTTCCTTTCTTCCTGAGAATCATCCCCAAGAGAACATTCCTCCTGTTCAATGTCACTTTTATCGTTGTTACCCATTGAGTATATACCATGGTTGCCTTCTAGTTCGTTGTCCGAATGCTCATTTTCTGTGTGATCATCATCCTCACTTTGATCATGGTTTAGTCCTTCTGGACAATGAGGACTTTGGACCTCGGAGTTCCCTTCTTCTCTGAGATCTTTACCTGGTTCCCCTTGGTCAGACTCTAGCTCTTCCTCCTCCGGCTCACTGGTGATGGAGATCAGAGGAACGTTCAGAACAGTTTTAGATGTTCCCTCGTCGTTGGTTGGATGTGGGTCTTTTAAAGCCTCTAAGCTGGTGCTTTCTTCACAGTGTTGGTAGTCCTTCTGAAGTTCTTCATCCTGCTTTTCTGTCTGTGTTCCAATTCTTTCATTTAAACCATCCATCTCTTTTCTGGAGTCCGCTCTTTTGTCTTCTGAAAATTCTGTGTCCCAACCTTCAGCTTCTTCTACAGAGGTAAATCTGAAATCAGTTTGACCGTCGATCTTTCTGTCTGTATCTGTTTCATCTTGTTCCTGTTCCTTTAAAGGTCCCTGCCCAGGACTGGTTTCTGTATCGGACTCAAGTTGGTTCAAAGGATCCACTTCGAGAAGATATTCATCCCCAGAGCTCCTTAGTTTCTCTGTCTCCGATGATGTTACAGAGGGTTCTGGTTCTCTGTGTTCTGTTATGTCGAGTTCTCTCAGATTAGGTGTTGGATCTGTTACCAGATCCTGGTTGTGATTCTCTAGGTCTTCCTGGTTTTCCTTTATCACCGTCTCTTGTGTTTGCTCGGCCTCCCTGTGGATTCTCTCCTGGTTGCTGTCCATTGAGCTTATCCCTTCATCCACGTATGACTCGGTCATGGACTGTTCATCGGGTGCTCTGTCCTCCACGGATGAGATGAATCCTTCATCAACTGGAGTCACGTCCACAGGTGTGGCCCGGTAAACGTCCCAGGTGTTCCCACTGTCCCACAAAGAAACGTCACTGTGACTCTCTGAAAACCTCTCAGGTAYGAGCTCATTCTCCACCCAGGAGTCCGGTGAGTTGATGGCAGAATCATCGATCAGTGACTCGGGCACCGATGAAGGCGAGTGAGCATAGGACTGACGAGGGGAATCACAGGTCGAGTCTTTCAGGACGTTACTGGCCTGATCTTTGGGGTTCATGCTGTTGGAGACGTCTTCAATGTGGGAGGAGTCAGTCAAGAAGTCTTCACTGGACCAGGAGCGAGTGGCAGGCGCCTTGAGGCGTGGCGTTAGAACACTCCGGTCCTCTGACACCGAAGAAATCAGGACTTTAGGAGGAGGTTTAGAGAAGCTTCGCTCAAACATGCTGGAGCACTGCTTGACTCTGCTGAGATGAGCGCCGTTCCTCAGGTGGTCCAATTCGGTGTCGCGGAAGTTGAGTCGGCCCATGGAGACACTCCTTTCGATCACCTGGCTGGGTTCCTCGGTCTGTCAGAGGAATAGAGAGGTTAACAGGAACATGTTCACCTGTCAGAGTCGACCAGTGGATTTGTATCGACACYTCCCTACCTCCTGTAAGCCAGGGAAGTGCTCCAGGAACTGAGAAACATACATGATGATGGACTGCTCATCCGGTGCGTTCATCGTCACATCTGAGGAGAGAAAATATAATAATAATAAATAGAATATATAATATAATATACAATAATAAAGTCAGATACTGTATTTTCTGTTAAAGCTGGACCATTACTTTGAAAGGTGGACAAACACAAACACTTCCTGTGAACTGTGTCCAGAAGTCACCTGGTCCTTTCCTCTCAGCAGGGGCGGGGCCAGAGGAGTGGTAAGGGTGAGAAGTGCCACCCCCAAATAACTGACAAGTGGGTGGAGATCTTGTATTTTGAATATCCATTTATATATTTTTCAAGATTGTTTTCTGATACTACTGTACTACCTACAATTTTCAGTTATAAATTTTAAAATAGCCAAATTATAGCCCTTTGTAAAATTAGCATTAGCATTAGTGGTTAGCTTTATTTGGGATTAGCATCAATCAACAATGTAATCATTCTTAGCTAATCCACAGCRAATTTAATCTCCATCCATYCATCCATTATCTATACCCTCTTCTTCCTTTCAGGGTAATGGGGCTCACTGGTGCCCATATCCAGCAGTCACAGTGGAAGGGGCAGGGTACACCCTGGACAGGTTGCAAATCCATCACACACACATATTTAATCTCAATAAGTCTTAAAATGGTTTAATTATACCCTCTTTGAAATTAGCTGTGGTGTCCATCTTGAATTTTTGATTAGCATTTAGAATTTGGTAAATATTGTTTTTTGGTTACTTCTACACTAATCTTTAGCCATGATTGTCTAAAAATGGCTGCATGATTTTTGTATCTATTTTAGCTATAGTCAAACAAAATTTTGGGGTCACAGGAGTCACTGGTGCCCATATCCAGCAGTCACAGTGCGAGGGTCAGGGGACACACTGGGCAGGTCGCAAGTCCATCACATTTTGGCTCAATGTTTCTTAAAACAGCTAAATTAAAGCCATTTCGAATTAGATGTGGGGACCATCTTCAATTGCTTTTCTTTATTTGAACGTGCCCCYCTTAAAAACACCTCGGCAAAAAAGTCTAGCTCCGCCCCTGCCTGTCAGGTGGTTCAGTGTAACAGTAGAAACATAGTAATTTTTCTGCTGAAGCCAGTTAGGAGAAAAATGTTGATCTTTGTTCTTCTTTTAGTGGAAAAATTCCTGGCATTCCTGATGAACGTGAATGAAAAGCCGCTTCTACATTTGACTGACCTCATCTTGCTTTAGTYAGAATCTTGTAACTCAAAGGTTTTTTTAAAAATGTTTTTATGTTCTTGTTATTTTTGACCCTCATAAAAATCCTGCTGCTTTTAAGGAAGTAAAATGTACCTCATTATTATCTGATAAAGAATTAAACAGCAACAGGATCATCTTTCCCACTATAAACTACAGAGCGTTCTGACTCAGCTTGTGTTTATTATTGTTTGGCTCTTTGATCACATCTTATCCTTTTATCAGACTCTGTCATAAGTCTGGAATTACAGAGCGAGCCAACAGCTGAGTCATGGTTTCAGCCATACAAGGGAGTCAACAAGTAAAACCAGCGGTCTTTGTGGTACCTTCAGGCTCCAGCAGCCGAGGGATACCCAGACTGTAGTGGGCTATCCTGAAGGCGTCCTCCAGGTTCTCTCTGGGGCTTCTCAACAGGGCCTTCCTCATGTCCACCAGACTGGAGTCAATGGACTTGATGACGGCCAGGAAGGCCAAACCACTGGTCCAGCTTTTCCCAAAGTCCTGCACCGCCACGCCRTACCTGCAACACGACACGATGTCAGAACACAACGAGCCTTCTTATCTTTCCGAGGTTTCATATCTGACTCACTTCCTGGTTTTCCTCTGCACCCACTGCAGCAGCTTCTTGATGGCCTTGGTGTTCTCCCTCATGGCGGCGGCCGCAGACGGTTTCTCCTCGGACGGGGTGCTGCCCAAGGATGCATCGGAGTCGGAGCTGGTGGGGATGGAGGACAGGCTGGACGTGGAGGGGAACTGGCTCCGGATGTTTCCTGTCAGCTCTTTGATCTGGGCGGGGAGGCAAGGTTATAATAGTTTTGGATTTTTCATTGCAGTTTAGTTTTATTTTGTTGTGACTTTTTTCTTTTAATTCAGTTTTAATTAGTTTTTACAGTGGATTTGCTAGTTTTTTTTT
>NW_013952487.1:632506-633641 GCF_001266775.1 Austrofundulus limnaeus | reverse complement strand
CATAATAATGGTGTGGAAAGGATGGCTATAGGGGGAGAAGGGAGGCCATAAAAAAAGAAGAAAAAAAATCTAACGAAGATAAAGTAGAAAAAAAAGATAGCCATAATTAGCATCTTGTGTGAGCTTGATTCACAGTTTTCCCTTGAGAAGTATTCCACCTGTTTTGATTTTTCTCGCAGTCATATTCAAAGAAATCCCAAAGTGGACGTTGCTGATTTCTCCCAACTTTTTGTCATTTAGCAGGTGATGCTGAGCAGCAGATTGTAAACAAGTGTTGTTACWGACCACAGCTCGATTTGAGAGAGTAAATGAAACTACCTGGAAGAAGAGGATGATGTTCCAGATGAGGCCCAGGATGATGGAGGAGTTTCCATCAGCGATATCGGCAGCATCGATGCTCACCAGTTTGACCTGAACACACACGGACGTGTCAAACCTTTAATGTTTCAAACTTTAAAACTTAATAACTGCAGGCTGACTGGGAGACTCACATTCCTCTCCTCCAGAAAGGACAGGACTTTAGCGATGTTGTTGAGTCTGAAGATACGGTGAGAGGACTTCTTGAAGCTGTGGAGCTGCGGGATCCACCAGGAGGCAGAAACACAAAAAGTTTAACGACTCAGCGAAAAACAAACGTTTAAAGACGTGAGGAGAGGAGAGTCTGACCAGTCTGCAGCCGGACAGCTCCTCCAGCAGAGCCATGAGGACGTGTCCATCCTGGATGTCCTGGAACAGGTCCTGGACCTGCAGGGGCGGGTCGCACTGAGGAGGGAGGAGGGGCGAGGACACAGATTTAGTTTGAAGTTCTGAACTGCAGCAGCTAAGAAAAAATAAAAAATAAAAAACGTGTCTCTGCTGGTCTGAAAGATGACATCATCGCACAAATCTTCCATCAGACACTTCATGGATGGGTTCATTAAACCATCAGTTTTAAAACATTCCTGCTGAGTCCTGAGAGCTCAGARACTACCTGGTGGAGGGGGGAGGGGAGGGGGCGGGGCTCTTGGTCATGTGACCAGGTGATGACTGCTGCGAATGTGTTTGCTACATGGGAGAGAAGTGTCTGAGCGAACATCTAGTCCTGATGTGAACCTGCCAGTGTGTGTGTGTGTGTGTGTGTGTGTGTGTGTGTGTG
>NW_013952487.1:625122-631724 GCF_001266775.1 Austrofundulus limnaeus | reverse complement strand
GTGTACTCAGACCAGTAATATTTGGGGTCACAAGTTTTTGCCATGGATATTTTGTGGGTCAGAAGATAAAATGTTTGGGAACTACTGGTCTACGTTATGATGAGAGGGAACATTATTGATCTGAAACCATCCGACCATGAACCCGACCCCCTCCCTAAATGCTCATCAATCAGTAAATCAATGCGAACGGCTCTGATTGGTCGGTTTGTTTGGTTTGTGCAGTAGTTTAGTGCAGCGGTTTGCATAGTCAAAGATTTAACCACGAAACACAAATGAGACGGAGGTGTTAAATTACACAGGTGAGATTATCTCAACAGTTTGTGACAAGAACAGAGGAGAGCCTGGACTGGAGTCTGAAGGTGAGGGAAGTCTACAAACCTTTTCCAGGTGGAGGTTCATCCATCGGGTGAAAGTCCTCTTCTGCACCCCCTCCCTCTCCACTGAAAGACAGAAACAGAAACCTGAGTTAAAGAACCTGTTAGAASCCACGAGTTAAAGCAGCAACAAACTGAATTAAATTATATTTTTTTTAATGGATCCAATGTTTTGTCCTTCAAACCTGATGACATCATCAACTTACAGACAAAAACATTCAGCATTTATACAAAGATAACAATAAAATTTTCCTTTTTTGAGAGAAAATCAAATGTTTGTCAAAAAACTCTCAGGTTTTTGAGGCTGCGGGACTGAGAGGATTAACGTGTTTCCACATCAACGAGTCGTCACATCACTGAACGTCCCGGTGTTCCTGCTGAGAGGGAAACTACAGCCAGAGCCGAGGGTTTGTTTCATCATTCGGCTGAAGGATCAGATCCACATCAGACCGGATCCAAACAAGACCCAGTTCTGTTCAAACAGATCCCCTCCAGGGTTAAAGTAAAACCACGAGTCAGCTTAATAACTGCTGAAATTTATTGAAGAATATCTGAAACTAACTTATTAAAGCTAAAACATGGAGAGCACTAGCTAAAATGTTAAAGTAGCACAAGGCTAGCGATTAGCAGTAAATGTGACAAGCAGCTAAAAGTAGCAGAATTAAAACCAAAAAGTAGCAAAATGAATAGCTAAAGGCTAAAATAAATAGCAAAAGATTAGCTAGAAGTAGTAAATGCTGACTAGCAGCTAAAAAAGCTAGCTAAAAGAAGCCAATGCTAACTTAAAGTGGTAAAACGCCAATTAAAACTTAAAAATAGCTAAACAATAGCTAAAAGCTAAAAAAAAATAGCAAAAGACTAGCTAGAAGTAGCTTACTCACAGCTAAAGAAGCAAAAGGCTAGCTAAAAGAAGCCAATGCTTACTAAAGTAGTAGAAAACTAGTTTAAACCTAAAGTATCATWATGTTAGCTGAATGCTCAAAGTAGCAAAAGGCTAAATAAAAGCTAAAGTCCTGGAATGGTTCCTACAAGCTAAAAGTATCAAAGTAAAAACAGAGCTAGTATTCTGAGCAGATTACAAAGTGAACAGAGGTTTTAAAAGTATAAAAGCATATTTTTATGAAGTAAATAATTACAAAAAATTTAAATATGTTGAAATGTATAAAAGCTACGAAACGTTAATATGAAGTATGCTGAAGTGTGACAACAACAAAACCATCAGCTGGTTCTTGGTGTTTGTGAGGAACCTGCAGCTGCACAGAGCAGGAAGTGATGGGTGGAGCTCTGAGGGGGGTTGCCATGGCAGCAGTGTCAGCTGTGACTCATTTTTACGTCCACACCCCCCTCAGGTAATGAGAGCCGGGCGGCTGGAAAGATATTACTGCTGTCCTGAGCTGCGGAGAATGTTTTCCACAGTTCTGAGACGATGCTGCAGCCGCCCTGAGGTCCTGCAGGCAGAGGATCTGTCAGAGGAGGTGCAGGAGGGGGAGGAGGTGATGAAGGAGGTGATAAAGGAGGGGAGACACTGAGCCCACGAGGGCAGATAACAAACAACACAGATGAAAAGCTCACTTCTGAGACCAGGTTTCTGTCCTGAGCTGTGAAGACATGAACAGAACCAGAGACCTGATCCGAGCAGAGAACCTGCAGATGTCAGGTTCCTGTGGAGCCAGGGAGAAGACAGACTGCCTCAGACGATCAACTATTTTAACAAAAATATAATGTTGAACTAAATGTCCAGAACTTTCATCAACCAACTCAGTAAAGTTTCTGTCAAAAAATCAGTTTCATCTTGGAAAATAAAACCATTTCTCAGCAGAGGCCATCACTTCTGGGGTACCTCAGGGATTTACTATAGGCCCCAATTTTTTTCAGTGTTTAGATAGCGTTACATACACCTTTCTTGTTGTTGTTTTTTAGTTGTTGTTTTTTTTTGTTGTTGTTGTTGATTTGTTTATTATAATTATTAGCACCTGCGAGAGATTCACTGGTGGGAAGGGAGGAGCTGACTCCAAACCTTATAATGAGGTTGGTGATGTACCTGCAGGGGCAACAGAGAAAACGGTGGGATTTTTATTTTTTGAAAAGGAAAGTAAAAAGAGAGAAGAAGAAAAAAATATTGAGCAGAGTGTCTGATGGGATATCAGGACAAAAAACCCCTAGACACTTTCCCACCGGACATTTACCCCACYAGGACACTTACCTTTCAGGTTGTAAAGTAAGTAATGCATTCATACCGGTCTCATATTTAAATGTTAATGTTGAAACTCTTGGTTGAGCTGTTTGTGGGGGTTAGTTTCCGGGGGTAAGTTTCCAGGGGTAGGGTACGTGTCCGGAGGATAAGTGTCCGGGGGTAGGGTACGTGTCCGGAGGGTAAGTGTCTGGGGGTAGGGTACGTGTCCGGAGGGTAAGTGTCTGGGGGTAGGGTACGTGTGTCAGGAAGTTAGGTATCCGGGGGTAGGGTACGTGTCTGGAGGGTAAGTGTCCGGGAGGTAAGTGTCCAGGGGTAGGGTACGTGTGTCAGGAAGTTAGGTGTCCGGGGGTAGGGTACGTATCTGGAAGGTAGGTGTCCGGGGGTAGGGTATGTGTCTGGAGGGTAAGTGTCCGGGAGGTAAGGGTCCGGGGGGTAGGGTATGTGTCTGGAGGGTAAGTGTCTGGGGGTAGGATACGTGTCTGGAGGGTAAGTGTCCGGGAGGTAAGTGTCCGGGGGTAGGGTATGTGTCTGGAGGGTAAGTGTCTGGGGGTAGGGTACGTATCCGGAAGTTAGGTGTCCGGGGATAGGGTACATGTCCGGAAGATAGGTGTCCGGGGGGTAGGGTACGTGTCCGGAGGGTAAGTGTCCGGGTAGGGTACGTGTCTGGAAGGTAGGTGTCCGGGGGTAGGGTACGTGTCCGGAAGGTAGGTGTCCGGGGGTAGGGTACATGTCTGGAGGGTAAGTGTACAGGGGTAGGGTACATATCTAGAGGGTAAGTGTCCGGGGGTAGGGTACGTGTCTGGAAGGTAGGTGTCCGGGGGTAGGGTACGTGTCTGGAGGGTAAGTGCACAGGGGTAGGATACGTGTCCGGAGGATAAGTGTCTGGGGGTAGGGTACGTGTCCGGACGGTAAGTGTCCGGGGGTAGGGTACGTGTGTCAGGAAGTTAGGTGTCCGGGGTAGGATACGTGTCTGGAGAGTAAGTGTCCGGGAGGTAAGTGTCCGGGGGTAGGGTACGTATCTGGAAGGTAGGTGTCCGGGGGTAGGGTATGTGTCTGGAGGGTAAGTGTCTGGGAGGTAAGTGTCCGGGGGGTAGGGTATGTGTCTGGAGGGTAAGTGTCTGGGGTAGGGTACGTGTCTGGAGGGTAAGTGTCCGGGAGGTAAGTGTCCGAGGGTAGGGTATGTGTCTGGAGGGTAAGTGTCTGGGGGTAGGGTACGTATCCGGAAGTTAGGTGTCCGGGGATAGGGTACATGTCCAGAAGATAGGTGTCCGGGAGGTAGGGTAGGTGTACGGAGGGTAAGTGTCCAGGTAGGGTATGTGTCTGGAAGGTAGGTGTCCGGGGCTAGGGTACGTGTCTGGAGGGTAAGTGTACAGGGGTAGGGTACATATCTAGAGGGTAAGTGTCCAGGGGTAGGGTACGTGTCTGGAAGGTAGGTGTCCGGGGGTAGGGTACATGTCTGGAGGGTAAGTGTACGGGGAGTTGTTGTCCTAGAACCGTCTGACGGATTGAGGAGGAACTGGCCACTTAGAGCTGAACACCAAAACTGTGAACCACAGMGCTGCCGTTAAAGGTAGACCCTCACCACACTGTGTGACCCGTCAGGTGCCAGGTTTTGTTTTCATTTCTTTTTATTAAATTACTTTTTATTATCATTTCTTTGTAACCGAACTACTCTCTCACCGAAGTGGAGAAAGCGAGCCTGGAGAGTAATGGGTACCTAACAATAGATTATTGTTTGATTTGAATGCTCCTTTTGAGTCGAGGAGTTATGATGAGGAGTGATGGTGGGACGGAGTAAAGTACTGATGCACCTTTTTACCTCCATTATTGTACTTTGATGTCTAAAAAAAGCATCTAGACCTCCCACCCTTATCTGGACACGTCCTTGGGAGGATACCCCGAGGCAGACCCAGAACTCACAGGGGATCCTCCAGGAGGAGMTGGAGTGTTGCTGAAGGGTGGGGTCTGGGTTTCCCTCCTGGAAACCACAGATAAAAAAACAATGAGCCACGATTTTTTCTTTGCTGTTCGTTCTGAGTTAGTCTGTCCTCTCAGGTGTGTCCCAGCAGACAAAATGATAAAAGCTCAGAATCGGACCAAACGTGATTCCTGCTCAGAAACACCTGGACTTTCTGTTTCCCTCACCCAGATATTAAACCTGAGAGCATTTCTTTTTCATGCAAACATCCGACTCCACGTTCCTCCACAGCGGTGGCAGTTTTTACAGCACGGAGAGCAAACAGCACCTGCTGCTGATAAACTGGGAGGAGGTCGAACATCAACACATCTATAAAAATACTCTGTGGCACCAGGGTGCAGATCTGCTGACCTCGGGTTGGATTCACACGARGCGCACCAGGAAACCTGACAGAGAGCGGTGAAACATCAACCCTCGCTCTGTGTTTGTTCTGCGTTGTCAGCATCTGATTGGATGAAAGAGTTTATTGATTAACCTTCAGCAGGAAGAGGTGGAGATTAAAACCATGGACGTGTTTTTGTCCTAAAGAGGAGAGTTAAACAGCTGATCGATCGCCCCAACGATCCGGWAATGAATCTGTAAAAGTGTGAAAACTTCGGCCGCTTCGGCTGATCTGAGGAGCCGAAGATTCTGAATAATGTAAGCAGAGGTGCTAACGCTGAGAGCCRAATGCCTGCTAAAGAAGCTGAATGTGTTGTAAACACTAAAAGATGCAGAACACTACTGAAAGTAACAAAAACTAAAAGTCACTGTATTCATTTCCTACAAGCTAAAATAACAGGAAGTACAGAAGCTGTAAAACCAAAGCAGGAAAAGCCAATGAAACAGCATGAATCCAGCTGCAGACAGCTGCAGACAGCTGCAGACAGCTGCAGACAGCTGCAGACAGCTGTGAGGAGCTGCTGCTTAACGAGTCTGAAGAATAACTGAGAACTAACGAGACGAGAAGCTTCAGCCGAAACTCCAACCTTCACTTCTGTTTTCACTCTGTCAGTAAAACATCACAGTTCTTATTGAGTTCACATCAATCAGTGAATCACCAGCAGATAAAATGTTGAAGACTTTTCTTCAACTCTCCTTCAGACGTTTGACTTCATCCAAACTCAGATTAATGTTATTTTCCTGCAGAATATTCTGTGGTTAATCTGAGTTAACGTGTGATTTATCTCTGATTACAGCTCTGTGAGCCACGTGTGAGTCTGACGGCTCTAATTACAGCCTCCTCCTCTACAGCATCTGAACTCTGAGTCCATGTTGGAGCTAATCTGAAGCTACAGAGTTAATCTGAAGCTGCAGTGTTAATCTGAAGCTACAGAGTTAATCTGAAGCTGGTTAATCTGAAGCTGGTTAATCTGAAGCTACAGAGTTAATCTGAAGCTGGTTAATCTGAAGCTACAGAGTTAATCTGAAGCTACAGAGTTAATTTGAAGCTGCAGAGTTTAACTGAAGCTGCAGAGTTAATCTGAAGATGCAGTGTTAATCGGAAGCTGCAGAGTTAATCTGAAACTGCAGAGTTAATCTGAAGCTGCAGTGTTAATATGAAGCTGCAGTGTTAATCTGAAACTGCAGAGTTAATTTGAAGCTGCAGAGGTAATCTGAAGCTGCAGTGTTAATATGAAGCTGCAGTGTTAATATGAAGCTGCAGTGTTAATATGAAGCTGCAGTGTTAATCTGAAGCTGCAGTATTAATCTGAAACTGCAGAGTTAATTTGAAGCTGCAGAGGTAATCTGAAGCTGCAGTGTTAATCTGAAGCTGCAGTGTTAATCTGAAGCTGCAGAGTTAATCTGAAGCTGTGGGGTTAATCTGAAGCTGCAGTGTTAATATGAAACCGCAATGTTAATCTGAAGCTGCAGAGTTAATCTGAAACTGCAGTGTTAATCTGAAGCTGCAGAGTTAATCTGAAACTGCAGTGTTAATCTGAAGCTGCAGAGTTAATCTGAAACTGCAGAGGTAATCTGAAGCTGCAGAGGTAATCTGAAGCTGCAGAGGTAATCTGAAGCTGCAGAGGTAATCTGAAGCTGCAGAGGTAATCTGAAGCTGCAGAGGTAATCTGAA
>NW_013952487.1:620477-623516 GCF_001266775.1 Austrofundulus limnaeus | reverse complement strand
AATAAGAAAAAGTTTTGTGCTCAGAGTTCAGTTTGCTGATAAAACAAACTGTCAGAGGTCTGACAGGCTGGATGATTCCTTCATGTAAACACTGTGAGTGTGTATGGTGTTATAGTGCACGGTGTTATAGTGCACGGTGTTATAGTGCACGGTGTTATAGTGCACGGTGTCACAGTTTGGACTGAGTCCCTGCAGCTGTTTGTCTCTTTAAAACCCACTCATCTCTTTCAGGGTGTGGTTGAGCCGCTGCCCTTTGACCTCTGTGGTTCTGCAGACCTATATGTTGTTCTGAGTCGTTCTTGTTCAGTTCTTATCAGAACCATAAATGTCCTCACAAGTCCTGCAGCAGAATCTAAACTGCCGTAGAATCAGAACGTTTCAGAAACTGAACCTTGGACTGATGACAGCTTCTGCAGAAGCATCAGGAGAGGAGCTGAGATTAGATAATCTGCAACATGACGAGCTGACACTCTGACACTCAGACAAAGGGAAGTTTATTTTACAGCTGATAAAAACTGMAGATCAGACCRAACCTTCAGGKGACACCTGGACCGGTCTCCCTCAGTCTCAGAACAAACTCTGCACACAGCAAGCAGTTCTGATCAGCCTGCTGTCAGGCTGAGGTCATCCTGCAGGTTCATGAAATCAGCTGCAGCAGCTTAACGGGGATTAAAGACAGGAGATGATGTGAGGGGATCAGATGTGACTCAAACACGTTGAAATCAGGTGTTTCTGATCCAAGATCATCGGTTGACTGAGAGCATCGCCTCCCARAACCCTGAAGATGTTCATCAGCCTGACCTTCAGCTGATATCTGAGGCTGGGTTTACATAAGAACCACAAATCTTCTTTAAAATGACTCATAATCAAATCTAAACACTGTTATCAGTCCAAACAGCTGATTCATCCTGACGTCTTTAGCTTCTCACCGATGATGTTTGTTGCTTCAGAAACTGTTGTTCTGATAAAATCCGTCTGTGTTTCTACAACGTTCTAAAGAAGGAACTGATCGCAGCTCGTTTAAAGTTCATGATCTGAATAAAATGAAAAGGCTTCACCAGAGCTGAAACTAATCCAGCAGTCGGCTGCAGAACCAGGAAAATAATTACTGAACCTCCAGAGAAACAGACTGAGTCACCTGAGGTCACCTGAGGTCACCTGAGGTCATCTGAAGTCACCTGAGGACACCTGAAGTCACCTGAGTGACCTGAGGACACCTGAGGTCACCTGAGGTCACCTGAGTGACCTGAGGACACCTGAGGACACCTGAGGTCACCTGAGGTCACCTGAGGTCATCTGAAGTCACCTGAGGACACCTGAGGTCACCTGAGGTCATCTGAGGACACCTGAAGTTACCTGAGGACACCTGAGGTCATCTGAGGACAACTGAAGTCACCTGAGTGACCTGAGGACACCTGAGGTCACCTGAGGTCACCTGCGAAACATCTGAGGTCACTTGAGGTCACCTGAGGTCAACTGAGAAACACCTGAGGTCACCTGAGGTCACCCGAGGACAACTGAGGACACCTGAGGTCACCTGAGGTCAACTGAGAAACACCTGAGGTCACCTGAGGTCACCCGAGGACAACTGAGGACACCTGAGGTCACCTGAGGACACCTGAGGTCACTCAAGGACAACTGAGGTCACCTGAGGACACCTGAGGTCACTCAAGGACAACTGAGGTCAGCTGAGGACAACTGAGGTCACCTGAGGTCACCTGAGGACAACTGAGATCACCTGAGGTCACCTGAGGACACCTGAGGTCACTCAAGGACAACTGAGGTCACCTGAGGACACCTGAGGTCACTCAAGGACAACTGAGGTCACCTGAGGACAACTGAGATCACCTGAGGTCACCTGAGGACACCTGAGGTCACTCAAGGACAACTGAGGTCACCTGAGGACAACTGAGATCACCTGAGGTCACCTGAGGACACCTGAGGTCACTCAAGGACAACTGAGGTCACCTGAGGACACCTGAGGTCACCTGAAGACAACTGAGGTCAGCTGAGGACAACTGAGGTCACCTGAGGACACCTGAAGACACCTGAGGAAAACTGAGGTCACCTGAGGACACCTGAGAAACACCTGAGGTTACCTGAGGACACCTGAAGTCACCTGAGAAACACCTGAGAAACAACTGAGGTCACCTAAGGTAACCCAAGGACAACTGAGGTTACCTGAGAAACACCTGAGGTCAACTGAGAAGCACCTGAGGTTAACTGAGAAACACCTGAGAAACACCTGAGGTCACCTGAGGTCACCTGAGGTAACCCGAGGACAACTGAGGTCACCTGAGAAACACCTGAGGTCAACTGACAAGCACCTGAGGTCAACTGAGAAACACCTGAGGTCAACTGAGAAACACCTGAGAAACACCTGAGGTCACCTGAGGTAACTCGAGGACAACTGAGGTCACCTGAGAAACACCTAAGAAACAACTGAGGTCACCTGAGGCCACCTGAGAAACACCTGAGGTCAACTGAGAAACACCTGAGGTCACCTGAGAAACACCTGAGAAACACCTGAGGTCACCAAACAACAAACAGCAGAAGTAACATCGAAGGGATAATTTAAAACTGAACTGAGAAACTTTTCAACCACAAATACTGCAGATTCTACCAAACGCAGATAAAATAAATAAATAAAACAGAATAAGAGTAAATTTCAAAGTGTTGAAGGATTTAAAGAGATTTTAATGTGTTTAATGAAGAAAATTTTTTAATAAAGTTAAAATATTTCAAAAATTATATAAGTTGCAAAAACCAAAAGTCAAAGCTGTAATATCCTGTATGAGCTGAACGATCTGATAGCTGAATAGTAGCTAAAGTAGCTGAATGTCAGCTGAAACAAATACAAGGAAGAAACTATACGATGAAGCTGGATTAAACAGAGGAGATACTGTCGTCATAGAAACAAAGAAACAGCAAGGAAGAGCTCTGCCGACGCTTTTCTGTCCGAGTGAACCCTCATTGTGTGTGTGTGCGTGCGTGCGTGCGTGCGTGTGTGTGTGTGTGTGTGTGTGTGTGTGTGTGTGT
>NW_013952487.1:615318-620054 GCF_001266775.1 Austrofundulus limnaeus | reverse complement strand
AGACAGGTGAGACAGATGAGAGATGAGACATGTGAGATAGATGAGACATGTGAGACAGGTGAGAGATGAGACATGTGAGACAGGTGAGACAGATAAGACAGGTGAGACAGATGAGAGATGAGACATGTGAGACAGGTGAGACAGATAAGACAGGTGAGACAGATGAGAGATGAGACATGTGAGACAGATGAGAGATGAGACATGTGAGACAGATGAGACAGGTGAGACAGATAAGACAGGTGAGACAGATGAGAGATGAGACATGTGAGACAGATGAGAGATGAGACATGTGAGACAGATGAGACAGGTGAGACAGATAAGACAGGTGAGACAGATGAGAGATGAGACATGTGAGACAGATGAGAGATGAGACAGGTGGGACAGGTGAGACAGGTGAGACAGATGAGACAGGTGAGACAGATAAGACATGTGAGACAGATGAGACAAGTGAGACAGATGAGACAGATGAGACATGAGACATGTGAGACAGATAAAACAGGTGAGACAGGTGAGACATGTGAGACAGATGAGACATGTGAGACAGGTGAGACATGTGAGACAGATGTGAGTCACTGAGGTCTGCAGGAGCCTCCACGTGTTTCTGAACACGTATGACACAATAACACCAGGAAGAACTGGACGTTCTGCCTGCGTCACCAGAGTCCAACAGTTTGTTTCAAAACAGACAGAACATCACACCTCAGGAGGCTCCATCACCATCAGCTGCTGCTTTAAACATGAGCTAAAACAGCCGAAACAAGGAGTTCTACTGCCAGCCTGGTGGATCCAGACTCCCACAGGTTGGATCAGGTCTCAGCAGGTACTGAACAACAAACAGGCACGTTGTTCTTCTGCATGAAGACAAGGAACATGACAGAAACAGCCGGAGGTGGATGACAGCAGCTAAAGTTGTTTACATACAGCTGACAGCTGATTGAAAACATGTTTCTGTAACGATCAGGACGTCCTACAGGTTTAGATCTGACAGATCTGCTTCACCTCCACCAACTTTAAAATATGCAACTTTATTTACAGATGTTTTATAATCTGAGGCTAAAGGTTTGAGCCTAGCCGAAGATGGAAGCAGCTAAAAAAAAACATTATAAACATTTATCCTTACAAATACATTAAGATTTCTTTAAAGTCCTTCAAAAAATATTTGTAAGCAGCAAACGTTGCTTTTGTATTATGCTACTTTTAGCTTTTAGCTACTATGTTGCTACTTTTAGCTTTTGTATTGCTACTTTTAGCTTTTAGCTACCATACTGCTACTTTTAATTTTAAGCTAGCCTTTTGCTATTTTAGCTATTGCTCTGCTACTTTTAGTTTTAGTTATCGTATAGCTACTTATTCTAGTTACTGTTTAGCTGCTTTAAGCTAGCCTTTTAATACTTTTAGTTTTTAGCTACTGCCCTGAGATATTTAGCCTTTAGCCTAAATCATTTATTCATCTTTATCAGCWGTATCATTTTGTTTTTTGCCTAGCGATTTGCAAATTTACAGCTTTTAGTTACTATTTCACTATTTTTTTAGCTACTGTTCTGCTACTTTCAGGTAGCCTTTTGCTACTTTTAGTTTCAGTTAATTTATATGGCGCCAACATTGTCTCACTTCATCAGTTTCCTATATCATATTTATAGCTTTTAGATTCTTCCTTCCTTCCTTTTGACATGTTTAGCTAGTCTTAGTTTTAATTAACCTTTTGCTAATTTTAGCTAGCCTTTTGCTACTTTTATTTAGCCTGTTTTTGCAGAAAATACCATTTTCTCTGGTTAAAAAACAGAATTTTTCTGAACCCGAAGTCCAGTTTGACACTAAAACTCGTTCAAAACCAAGAACCAGAACATGAACCGAAAGCTAATGAGAGCTAAAGTTCTGCTGATGAGTCTGATGGTTTGGACTCATGAAGTTCTRCAGAGACAGGATTGAATTAAAGAATAAAAATAATCAGTTTACAGCATCTGAGAGAGGATTTCCTGTTTTTATTAACTGAACGTTTAAAACTGRTTTTAGAGAAATTAATGTTTTATTTAAACGGTTCTGTTCGTGTTCCTGAGCAGAACGATGGGTTCAGGTTCAGGATGAGACTCTGACTCTGTTTAATCTGGTTTTTATCTGAAAATGAAACAGTTTATCTTCATCACGGCCTTCAGGTCTGTGCAGTGATGTTTTTGTTCCCAAACCTCTGAAGCCATAAACAAGCAGAACCAGAGCTGCCTGGAGCTGCAGCTCCGGAGGTGGGAGGCAGATCTGTGTGGGATGTGATGATGATGATGATGATGATGATGATGATGATGATGATGATGTGTCGCTCTGATCTTCGTGGCGTTATGTAACGGCCCCGCGGTCGCTGCTTCCTGCTGACGGTGGAGCCGTCACAGAGTTGACGGGAACGTGTCGGGGACGTCCGGTTCAGATCTGCAGAACATCACAGGTTCTGCTCAGCTGGACGATCCAGAACTTTCTCTCCTCTCTGAGTCAGGCCTGAGTCTCGCCTCTGTGTTTCCAGGGCAACAGTTGCTCGCTATGTTTTATTTCCTGGAACAAACTTCCTCTCCACCAAACATCAGAGTTTCTCACAGAAATCTGATTCTGGGTTTGTTTGTTTGTTTGTTAATTTGAGATCCGTTTGTTCGGAGCGTCTGCAGCTTCCAGAGTCAGGATGATTTATCAACAAAAGTTCAGTTTATAATCTAACATTTAATCTTTCTAAAGTCAAAAACTGTCAAACCGACACTGACCCAAAAACAATAAGTAGGTAAAAAAAATAGATGGATGGACAGTTTACAAATTAGCTTTAAGCTACTGTTTTTGTAGCTAAGCTTTTAGCTACTGTTGAGATTATCTTAGCTTTAAAATGTTGTTTTGTGTTGATCTTAACTTTCAGGTAATCTTAGCTTTTATTTACTATTGCATTAATTTGATGTTTTAGCTACCGTTTTGCTGTTTTGAGCTTATAGCTACTATTTTGCTAATCTTAGCATTAGCCTGTCGTTTTGCCARCTTTAGCTTTGGCTTTGTTACTTTCAGTATTCAGTTACAGTTTAGCTAATTTTAGCTTGTTTTTATGGTTTTGTTGATTTATCATTTAGCTTCTGTTGTGCTAATCTTAGCTTTTAGCTACGGCTGTGTTGATTTTAGCGTTTAGCTGCTGTTTTGCTTATCTTAAATACTTCTTTTAGAGTTCAAAAAAGTTTTGCCCTTTTTAACTTTAGCTATTGTTTTTGATCATTTTACATTTTAGCTACTGTTGTTCCAATCTTAACTTTATGCTAATTTTAGCATTTAATTCCTGTTTTCTTAATCTTAGCTTTTAGCTACTTCTATGCTAACCTTAGCTTCTTGTTAAAATTTTGCTAATTTTAGGTTTAAGCTGCCGTTTTGCTGATTTAGCATTACCCKGATGTTTAGGTTGTTCTTTTAGCATTCAGCTATAGTTTAGCTAATTTTAGGTTTTATTTATGTTTTTGCTGATTTTATCTTTTAGCTTCTGTTAGCTTTTAGCTACTGTCGTGCTAATCCTAGATACTGTTGATCTTAGCTTTTAGCTGTTGTTTTGCTTATCTTTAGCTTTGGACTTATTATACTTTTAGCATTTAATGAAAGTTTTGCCATTTTGAGCTTTATGGTTTTGTTCAATTTAGCTTCTAGTTGCTGTTTTGCTAATTTTAGCTTCTGTTCTGCTTGTTTTAACTCTACGTCTCAAGTTTCATTGTAAGATTTTTAGCTGTTATTTAGCTGTTATAAATGGCTACATTTTTCTCCTTAGATTTAAATCTGGGTCTGTTTTTATTTAACAGAATTATATTTTACTTTGTGTTTGTCCTGAGGTGAACTTTTGTTGTGAATTAATTTTTAATAAAATAAATTCAACTTCAGGTTTAATTTTTATTTTAAGAGTTTCTAACCTGCTTCTAAAACTAGTCCCTCGGCGGAGGGATACCTGCTGTCCCTGCTGGTGGTCCCATATGGATCTATAGGCTGTAAATTAGTAAACAAGTCACGTGCTGAGGGGTTCCTTTATGGGACTCTGCAGGTCCTGTGTTTGGGGCTCGGTTCTGTAGCTCAGAACCTGCAGGATGAGCTGGATGCAACAGAACCAGCCTGCCCCACATCAATGGGCCGAACCTCTGAACTTTATCACGCACAGTGCTCCTGAGGAGGAGGGAGACCCTCATGAATACCTCCGCAGTTTCACCCCACCAGCAGAACCAAACTTCACGGGCCGTGCGCGCGCTCGCCGTGCACGGTGTCCCGGCTGCGGTACCGACCCGGATGCTCCTACCTTGCAGGTTCTGGACTCGGATGTCGCTGATCTGTCCGATGAACTCCTCCCGCTCGAACCAGTCCTCCCAGCCGTGCCCAGCCATCCGAACTGCGCTGCGAGGGATCCGGGTCGGATCCCGCAGAGTCCGGGTTTAGAGGAGGAGGGTTCTGTTCTCCAGCCGGTCCACTGAAACACCGAGCGGCTCTCCGTCAGCGCGCCGACATCCCTGCGCCTCACTGCGGCTTCGGTCCGTCTGAGCACCGAGCTGCGAGCCGCGGAGCTCCGGGAGGAGGAGGAGGAGGAGCCGCTGCACCTGGTTGGTGTTCCCGAGGTGGGATGGAGCTGAGCCAGGACACGCCCCCTCCTCCACCTCCGCCTTCCTGCGCCAACACACACACACACACTCACACACACACACACACACACACACGCACGCACGCACGCACGCACGCACGCACGCACGCACGCA
>NW_013952487.1:613598-615235 GCF_001266775.1 Austrofundulus limnaeus | reverse complement strand
GCACGCACGCACGCACGCACGCACGCACGCACGCACGCACGCGCACACACACACACTCCCTGCAGGATTCTGAGCCATTTGTAGGAATGTTTTCTAAAATAAACGATGCATTAAAATTTAAATACATTTTAATCAAAGGTTTACAGATATTTTTATTGATTTTTATAAGTGTTGATGTAATTTTAAGCTGTTATATTTGATACAAATAGTTTTTATTTATTTATTGGGACTTTTTAAACTCTCCTCAAACTGCATATTATGATAAAAAAATACAATAAAAACAAACCTTTGTTTAAAGCAAAAGTTTTACAGATATTTTCATTGATTTTTATAAGTTTTGATGTAATTTTAAGCAGTTATAGTTTTATTTATTTATTGGGGCTTTTTGACTCTCCTCAAGCTGCACATTATGTAAAAATTAGAGATGCTCCATACTGATGTTTTGCTGAYATTGTTCAACACTTAATTTCCGATATTAACCGATATTAAGATGACATCACATATCTCCTGTGATTCCCCACATTAATTCCCTAAGCAAACATWGTCTGTTCAAAATAAAAACCATTTCATTGAAGTTATGGAAAACGTGCCRTATTTATTTTTAATATTTTGTCTCAAACAATAGTTTAGTGGATCATGCTCTCCCTGAGATAATMYAGTTTGATGATGTCATCAATCCTGCACCGGTGAACGTCTCTGGACCACGAGCATTTCTTAACACATTTTGGTAAAATTCAGGCGTTAATTTATCGAGAAGAAAAAACGATACCGATATGTAGAGATTTTACATTTTTATGCTAAAATCGGTCCAATAAAGCTGATATTATCGGACGTCTCTGGTAAAAATACAATAAAATCAAAGCTTTATCTRAATAAKAAAACAGTCTCTATCTCATACTGTRAWACATSCACTCTTTACAAAGTAAAACCRAACATAAAAAGCTTATCCTGAACAGTAGAGATTGAAATGCAGGTTTGCAGTTGATGTAAACAAATATGGTGGAATCATATAAGTGCCTCAGGGAGGACATTTAGGTGGAAATATAAGAATCTGCTGCTAAAGGACAGAGAAAAAGTGAGTAATACGACCTGTTTGTGCAGGTAAACAAACACCTGTTTGCAGCAGCCGCCCACAGATTCAGCTGTAATATGAGGACAAAATGTGGGGCTTTTATTTTTATTTTGTTTGTTTCACCAACAGGAACAAACAAACAGGAGCTTCTATAAATAACCTCAGGTGAACCAGATCAGTCTGAATGTTCAGAACCAGACCCGGCTCAGCTGAGCCCACGCAGCAGAGGAGGGTCTTACATAAACACGAGTCCTCCTGACATCTTCATCTTCATGTAACATCATCATCGGTTTAAAACTAACAACCAGACTGCTTYAAACTGCTTTAAAACGTGTTTCTGTTTGTTCATTTTTCTCCAAACAACTTCAGCTCTGACTCTGGTGAGAACAGGTCCAGCTGTAAAAACAAACGGTTAAAATTTAACCAAGAAAACTTTGTATTTGGGTCGGCTACAATCATACAGAAGAGGATTAGGGCCACTGAAAAAAATAAAAAATAATAATTCTGACTTAAATCTCAGAATTCTGAGATTAAAGTCAGAATTCTGAGATTAAAGTCAGAATTC
>NW_013952487.1:610096-612606 GCF_001266775.1 Austrofundulus limnaeus | reverse complement strand
ATATATAATTCAGCTTCTGTTGACTTCATAAAGGGTTGTAGTGACAACAGAGTCTGATGCTGCCCTCTAGTGGAGAGAAGAGGAACCGCAGCTCAAGTTAAACTTTTTTTCCCCCCAACTTTATTGAAACATGGAGTCAGAACATGAATAAATAAACAAGTAACACAATCAGGGCAGTGTTGGGCAGCACTAATCTAAATATTAGTTGCATTAACCCTAAAGCACTAACTCAAATATTTAGGTCCTCTAATTCTAAAGCACTAACACACTGGAAAATTTTAGCAAAACCTAATTCTAAAGCACTAAAATAATCCAGTTGACACATGAAACATTCTTCTGAGTCACCATGAGACAATATTTACTGTGTGCAGAATGGTGTCACTTACTGCCCTTGRTGGGCCAAACGGGAGGCCACATTTGGTCCGCAGGCCTTCAGTTTCACACGTGAACTTGTAGACAGCTTTCACCCTCAGCTGTGGAAAATAACGTTGATCAACAACATTCAAAGACCTCAGTTAGTGCTTCTAAATTTAACCCATGAATTTAGCAAATACTAATCCACTAATGTTTTCAAAAAATAGCAAAAGCCCTAAAACACTAATCAGGAAATTAGTTCCCCTATTAGTGCTTTAGGGGAACTGTGCCCACCACTATCAGGGATATAAAAGCAATATAATTACATAACAACCATATAATACATCTCAATGTAATCATATAGAAAAAATAAGGAAATAGAAGGAAAAACTAAAACTAAAAAAAAGTCAATTACAAATAAAATAAAAATTAAGTGACTAAGTAGCTAAAGGCGAAGTTGAGCAGAATCAGCATTAGTTAAAAATAATTTAAATGATGACTCAGTTTCCACAAATCTGTTAGAAATCAGTSAACAGCTGATCCTGGATCAGAATATTTAATAAGTGAAACTGAGAAACAGAAACGTTGATCCTGCTCAGTAACCGTTAACACGTCTGCAGCTTCATTTCTGGTTCAAACTGACACCAGAGCTCACCTTCTCAGGTAAAACTCAGAGTAGAAGTTATGGACTTGTACCACCACACTGACTCAGTTTAAMTTCAACATAACCAGTCCTGAACTCAAAGATTCATTCATGATACAGAAACTCTGAAATGTCTTCATGATGATGTTTATTTTACTGCTGCAGAGACAGAAGAACAGAAACCAAACACTGACAGAAACAAACTGAATTCTGGACGTTTATCATTAAACCAGAAACTGTGAAATGTTCACTCATTTACTCCCAACACCACCTGAACGCAGCGTCCTTCATGATTATCTGCTGAGTCATCAGTCAGCTGTGAARAAAAAACAGATCTGTTGGATTTATATTTTCTAATTTTAGAGATGTTTAAATAATTAATGTCTTTTTCACAGAGTCTGATGTTAGCGTTAGCCTCCATTAGCCTGCCGTGTCAGGCTGCAATGCATTATGGTCTATTTCCCACTAGACTCAGTTAAGGAGTKAACATTTCAAACAGTCTTGATTTATGATTTCAGATTATAATATTAATCCCACAGTTTTCTATTTTATTAAAAAATAACCTGTTGAGACATAAAATAAATATAAATAAACAGGTTCAGCTGTTTTTTTGAAGCAGATAATACAGAAATTATTTACTTTGATAAACTGACWGCAGCTTGATGAGCAGAACCTCAGGTGATCACCTGCAGCCAGGTGAGCTGAGGGGGCGTGGCCTGTCTGAGTCACAGTTTAGCTGCAGCAGTTTGACTCAGGGTCAGTTTGTTTGGTACAAACAGGAGGACGTCTGAGACGAAAACAAGCTGAGAACCTGCTCAGAGACACCAGGTCCAGGTCCWGGTYCWGGTYCTGGTTCTGGTTCTGGCTCTTCATGTGGGGGGAGGCCCGTCGTAGCGCAGCATGACGCTGAAGGATCGGGCGAAGTTGTTGGAGAGCGAGCAGCTGCTTCCTTCATCCATGAGCGGCAGCAGGAAGAGGAGGAGCAGCAGAGCGAGGAGGAGGAGCCACAGGAACAGAACCAGGCGGCAGATCCTCTGCAGCAGACCGGGTTTCTGTGGAGACACACAGAACTGAGCCGGTCCACAAACAACTGGAGACAGAACATGCTGAACGGACCAGAGAAAGGTCTGGTTAAAGGGATGAAGCTGGTTTTTCTACAGCATGTGCTGTTTTTAACATGTGTAGGAGGATGTTACCATGGTTACCTTTTCAAGTGTTGGTTTGGGGCCCGCCTCCTTCTGATTGGTCGTGATTTTATGCAGAAAAATAAAACAAACAGTTTGCTGAGTGTCAAACTCAGTTACACAAGCAGGACAAAATTCTAAACTTGGTCAAAGCAAAGGACCAATCTGTCAATATTAACTGGTTTTAAATATCATAAATATCATAAATTATTATTATTATCATCATCATCATCATCATCATTCAAATTCAAAAATACTTTATTGATCCCAGAGGGAAATTAGGTGTTGTTGTAACTCATTTAACTAAAAATGAGATCACCATCATCATC
>NW_013952487.1:605077-610086 GCF_001266775.1 Austrofundulus limnaeus | reverse complement strand
GCCCGGCTCCAAAGCCTGGACGATAAAAGGTGAGGTGGAGCTGCAGACAGACAGATGTGGAGCTGCAGACAGACAGATGTGGAGCTGCAGACAGACAGATGTGGAGCTGCAGACAGACAGATGTGGAGCTGCAGACAGCTGAGTTATTTCAAGTTAATAAAAACAGTTTGAACATTTCAAAAGTTGAATATTTTACACAAAAACAAGAACAGTTATTTTTTAAAATAAAACTGAGTTTCAGGATCAAAGTGGATTAAACGAGTCCAGCTGTGAAATAAACATTTTTATTATTTTGAATGTTTTCAAACTGATGAGTTGTTTTATAGGAATGTGTTTGAAGATGCGTCAAAAACAGCGAAACAAKTCAGGATTAATTAAACCTCAACTGAACCTAAATCAGGAGCTGGTTTCCGTGCACACTCACGTGCACACATCTGACCTGAACACTTCCTGGTTCGGCTCTTCACAACAAGTTTCATTTAAGAAATAATCTGAGTGTACAGCGGTGAGTTGGATTATTCTTAGATTTAACTGGATTAGACTTTTTAAATAATTTGATTTCAGGTTTATCTGTAAACAGATGAAGGATGTTTAGTTTTAACTCCTCTTCTGTGTCGTCAGTTGAGTTTTTCTCTTTGGTTCTTTTGGGTTTTTATCAATAGTTTTTTTCACAGTGGRTTTTGTTTCAAGTTGTGGTTCCGTCTGAGTTAATCTCTCAGTAAAACGTTCCTCAGATTAACAGATTAAAAGTGAATCCTGTCAGTTTTTCCTCTCGTCGAAGCTGAAACCGAACATTCTGAGTTTCTGGTTTGCTGTCGGGTGAAGAACATTCGAGCTGCTGCGTGAGGAAGAATACGTCGAGTCAGAGACCTTCGAATGTCCTCGGGTCCTGTCCCGTCCTCCTGTCCCCACCTGGTGTCCCTCAGCAGTAAACGGACCAGTAGATGAGGTTGAAGAAGATGTAGGAGCCAGGGAAGATCATCCGGGAGTATTTGTCGATGGCGTGAGTGTTCTGGATGATGTTGAGGGCTCGCAGGCTCTTCCTCTTCTTGGTGGCGGCGGACTCGCTGCTCATGGACAGGTGGACCACCATGTGCTCGGACTTCTCGGGGACCTTGTGCTTCTCCTCCAGCTCGTCCTCGGGGACCATGGGCTCCTCTGTGTACCCGGCCAGGCTGTTGGTGTCGGCCTCGCTGTAGGTCCCGTCCAGCATGGTCATGGTCCTGGTTTGAGAGATGCTGCAGGTGCAGGGSAGCGACTGAGAGGAACAGGAAGTACAAGGTGAACGTTACAGCAAACTCATTTATACCTGATAAACACTTTGAACTATGTAGATACAACCATAACTCATCTGAGATCAGCTAAACTCACCTGAGATGAGTTATAACCCACCTGAGGTCAGCTAAACTCACCTGAGATCAGTTATAACTCACCTGTGATCAACTAAACTCACCTGAGATCAGTTATAACTCACCTGACATCAACTAAACTCACCTGAGATCAGCTAAAATCACCTGGGATCAACTAAACTCACCTGAGTTCAGCTAAACTCANCTCACCTGAGATCAGTTATAACTCACCTGAGATCAACTAAACTCACCTGAGATCAGTTATAATTCACCTGAGATCAGTTATAACTTACCTGAAATCAACTAAACTCACATGAGATCAGTTATACCTCACCTGAGATCAGTTATAACTCACCTGAGATCAACTAAACTCACCTGAGATCAGTTATACCTCACCTGAGATCTATTAAACTCACCTGAGATCAGTTATAACTCACCTGAGATCAACTAAACTCACCTGAGATCAGTTATAACTCACCTGAGATCAGTTATAACTTACCTGAGATCAGTTATAACTCACCTTAGATCAGTTATAACTCACCTTAGATCAGTTATAACACACCTTAGATCAGTTATAACACACCTTAGATCAGTTATAACACACCTGAGATCAGTTATAACACACCTGAGATCAGTTATAACACACCTGAGGTCAGTTATAACTCACCTGAGATCAGCTATAACTCAACTGAGATCAGTTATAACTCACCTGAGATCAACTAAACCCACTTGAGATCAGTTAAAACTCACCTGAGATCAGTTATAACTCACCTGAGATCAGTTATAACTCACCTGAGATCAGTTATAACTCACCTGAGATCAGTTATAACACACCACTGGTCAGGTATGGCCCACTTTAGATCAGATATAATCCTCTTTAGATCAGGTCCAACTCACCTGAGAGCGGGCCCTCTCCCTCATCTTGCGCTCGCGGCGGTCCTGGACGGTGGACAGGTAGTTGACGGCGGCGTACTCGAGCACAGACAGGAAGACGAAGACGAAGCTGACCCACAGGTAGATGTCCACGGCCTTGATGTAGGACACGCGGGGCATGGAGGCGTTGACCCCGGTGATGATGGTGGACATGGTCAGCACGGTGGTKATACCTGCACACAGACACATGTTGGTACGGATCAGAACCTGAGGGCTCCGCCAGGTGTTTCTGACAGGAGGCTTCACTTCACCTAAAGAGACCCTGGCAGGTACGGCCCGCCGGTCGATCCAGAACGACACCCACGACAGCATCACCATCAGCGTGGCGGGAAAATACGTCTGCAGCAGGAAGAAGAAGATGTGGCGCCGCAGCGTGAAGTTTATGTAGAGCCGATTGTACCAGCCTGTGAACAGAACCAAACCGAGGGTTAGAGACAGACCCAATCTGAGGGTTACAGAACCACATTAATGGTTAGAAACAGACCCAATCTAAAGGGTTTCAGAACCACACCAGAGTTCTGCTGCAGGCTCATTGTTTCCCAGCACACATGCAGACGTCTCATTAACGAGCGTTAGACTCCCAGCTCAGAGGTTTTCTTCTAAAAAGATGTCAGACGTTCTGATTGGAGTTGGGTTTCTCTTCACCACGTCTTGTTTGCAGAACAGCACGACACCAAACCATCAAATATTCATCAAAACCCAACAGAATCTGTCGGGTTTGTTGCTGACTGGAAAAACTTTCTCTGAATGTCTCTGGGTTTGTTTTGAGCTCGGAGGTGARTTTTCACCATCAGATGGTAAACACRCACACAAACTTTTTACTTTAGTTTTTACTCCTTTAATTCTGTTGTTAAAGTAAATTAAGCAGAATTACAAATAAATTAAACCGCTTGGATGACTGGTTTTGAACAAAAATACTTATAACTCTTAACAGATAATGAGCTGAAACTTGTGTTAGCATCTGAGAATGATCTGTTATTTGTTCGATATTTATTTAAATTACTGTCATTCAAGGCAGCAGCTAACGTGCATTCAGTCAAAGAAGGCCGCCTGTTTATATTATAACCCAGCCAGTCAGCAGYGTCCTGCAGTGAAGACGCGACGCACCTGCAGCCTCCTGCACAGGTGAAAATAACCCGTCGTACCTGTGCTGCTGTAGAAGGCCAGACGAGACGTGGTGTGGAACTTCTGGATCAGAAACTGAGACAACGAGATTCTGTCGTCGGTGCTGAGAGACTCGTCTCCGCTCTTCCAGTACAGCATCAGGTCCTCGTCCGTGTAGGCGTCTGAAAATACATCAGATTAAGATTTAATCTGACAGATTTAACAAGACTGGAGCTTCAGGTCAGTTTGAAGGCAGAAACAAAAATTATATTTGAACCAAAAACAGCGTTAACACTAAACAGTAGCTGAAAGCTAAAATAAGCTAAACTAGAAAAGCAATTTATAAAAGTTGGAAAACACCAGCTTAAAGTTCAAAGAGATAAAAAGTAGCTAGAAGCAAAATGTTGGCTAAAATYCAAAAGCAACAAAAGGATAGYTAAAAGCTAAAAGTATTAAATTGCTACCTAGAAGCAAAAGTAGGCAATGTTARGTTGAAAGCTAAAGGTAGCAAACTACTAGCTAAAGAAACAAGAGTAACAAAATGCTAAAATTTGCANGTTGAAAGCTAAAGGTAGCAAACTACTAGCTAAAGAAACAAGAGTAACAAAATGCTAAAATTTGCAGAAGAGTAGCTAAATGTTAGTAGTAAAAGGTTAGGCTGAAGCTAATAGAGACAAAAAAGATAACAAAAACTAAAAAAAAATAAAATCGCAAAAGAGTAGCTAAAAGCAACAAATCAGCTAAAGCAAAGCACTGGCTAAAAGTTGGTAAGCAATAGCTAAAAGCTAAACATATTAAAAGGTTAGCTAAAGTTAGCAACAAAAGACAAAAAGTAGCTGAAAGCTAAAATAAACTACATTTAAAAAGCAAYAACTAAAACTTGGAAAACACAGTAGTAAAAAAGTAGCTAGAGGCAAAAGTAACAAAAGTTTAGCTAAAATCTAAAAGCAACAGAAGCTTATAGCTAAAATTATTAAATTGCTACCTAAAAGCAAAAGTAGCCAATGTTTAGTTGAAAACCAGCAAACTAGCTAAAAGAAACAAAAGAGTAACTAAATGCTAAAATTTGCAAAACAGTAGCTTGAGAAGTAAAAGTAGCCAAAGGTTAGGTTAAAGCTAAAAATAATAAATCGCTAATTAAAAGAAGCAAAAGTTTAGCTAAAACTAAGAGACAAAAAGCAGGAAAGAATTTGTTTAAAACTAAAAATTGTAGCTAAAAGCTAAACGTAGCAAATGGCTGAGTTAAAAACTAAAAAAGCCTAAAGGTCCTGTCACACTTTGATGTTTTAGACAACTTATGAAATATTTTTTATGTCTAAATGACAAACAGTTATATATTTGATCAATTTGTTAGCATTACAGTAAATACACACAGCGCTTAAAGAGGCGTCCAGTTGATTCAATGTAAATGTCTTTAAAGTTTCATAAGTTTTCTAAAACATTAAAGTGTGACAGGACCTGACGACAGGAATACAAAAACAGAGCCAGCAGCTGAAGCTTAAAAAAAAACAAYGTTTTTAGAAGAATTTAGGGCATCTTTGTGTTTTTATATGGAGGACCAAACCTATCATTATTGGAAATAAATGTATAAATACATAACTGGCGTATTAAAATAAATTATAG
>NW_013952487.1:601286-603287 GCF_001266775.1 Austrofundulus limnaeus | reverse complement strand
AGGGTGTAGAGCTGGTCCAGTGTTCCACGACCAGGACCAAAACCACACTGCTCTTCCTGAATCCGAGGTATTTTGCTAACAGACAGAGTTAACTCCAGGAGCTCAACATGTTTTTAAAAACCATTCAAATCAAACTGAGCGTTTGTGTCAGGGTGTTTTTATTTCTTTTTCTCTCTGTGGTTTTAAACCTTTATATTTACCTCGTTGTCTCTGCTGTCCTTGTTGCTTTAGAAGAAAATTTAATTGAGCAACAACATTCCTTCCTTTTCAGCTTTCATCAATAAAACTGAGCCTTGAAATGAATCTTTTTCTCTGATGACTGAACTCCTGATGCTTACAGGATATACAGATATATATTTTTTGCAAAAAATATATAATTTTAAAGTCAAAATTAAAAAGTGAAATTCTGAATTTTCCTGATTCTGAAATTAAAGTTATAGTTCAGGGTGAAAAGTCAGAATTCTGAGATTAAAGTGAAAATTCTGAGAAAAATAAGTAATTAATTCAGGGATTAAAGTGAAAATTCTAATGGGAAAATCCATAATTCAGGGATTAAAGTCAGAACTCAGAGGAAAAAAGTCAGAAATCTGGGGTTTAAATCAGATTTTTGGGATTAAAGTCAGAATTCACAGGGAGAAAAGTCAGAATTCTGAGATTAAAGTGGAAATTCTGAGAAAAATAAGTAAAATGTCTGGGATTAAAGTCATAATTTTGGGATTAAAGTCAAAATTCAGAGGAAAACAGTCATAAATCTGGGGTTTTATTCAGATTTTTGGGATTAAAGTCAGAATTCACAGGGAGAAAAGTCAGAATTCTGAGATTAAAGTGAAAATTCTGAGAAAAATAAGTAAAAAAAAATCTGGGATTAAAGTCAGAATTCTGAATAAGAAGTCAAAACAGAATCTTTTAGTTGTTTTTGCTCGGAGGCTCTAACCGTCGTCTGTAAGATTCTGACTCAGAGGGTTTGACTCACAGCTCTCCAGCTCCAGCGAGCAGGTCTGAGAGTCCAGAGGGAACCGGCTGAAGTCCATGTTGCAGGCTGCCGTCACCGTCACCCTGTCCATCAGAACACAGAGGATTTAATGATGCTTCAGTCAGAATATGATCTGTAAACCCAACAGAGACATAAACTCACCTGTAAACGGAAAAACATGAAAATAAAGAGTTTATCAACATCACTGTATTAACTGTTGCAGTACTGATACGACTCCACAGGGGGCGCTTCAGAGCAGAGAAACATGTTCAGTTGTTAAAACTCAGCTGCAGTTTTCTGTTCAAACATCTATAAAAACAGCTCAGATAAACGTCTGCAGGTCACTTATATAACTTATCATCCTAACGTGAAAAAAGATCTAATGTTTCTCTGTGAACTGAACATTTGAGTGTTTATTGATCTTCAGCTGAGTTCTCCTGAGCCTCTGCAGGTCCAACAAGTCCAATAAATCCAATCATATCTGTGAAACTGGGGCAGATTTCATAACCCTGAGTGGTAAAAAACCATCTGTTTCAGACTGACAGAGAGCTGAAGCTTCATCATCTTCATCAGAGCTTTATTAAAACAGCTCCCAAAACAGACCAAGTTCTCAGGTCCACAGAGGTCAATGACCTCCAGATCCATCACCGTGGTAACGGTTGCTACGGTGACAGGGAGGCTGACACGTTCACTGACAGGTCCAGGGCCTGAAGCTGCTGCTCTCTGCAACAGAACCTGCAATTCGGATCATTATTTATAAATCTTTGGATCACAATGCACCAAGAGCTGGACCTGGACCTGGACCTGGACCTGGACCAGATGGAGCGTTCTGACTCCAGCACCCAGCAGAACCTCTGCTGTGGTTCTTCAGCCGAACAGGAAACACGTGGAGGATTTTCACAATAAAGGTTTGCTCTCACATCAGCAGCAGAACGGCCTCTGAAGCTATCACTATTCTTTTTTTTAATTATTATTATTGTTATTATTATTATTGTTATTATCATTGTTATTTGATTGAAGTTACTTTT
>NW_013952487.1:594862-600736 GCF_001266775.1 Austrofundulus limnaeus | reverse complement strand
CTTGTGTGTCTCTTGAAGAAAAGGATGGATTTTAATAAGTAATTCTTAGTTGAAAATCTTCATCTGTTTATCTATTGAAGGCAGTCTGATTGAAGATGGCCGCCACAGCTAATCAACCATAACAAACACATAAAAGACTGAAGTTCAGTTAGTTTTAAGGTTACTTGGTTAAATTTTGTCACTAAGCCTTTAATTCCAGCTGTTTTTGTTCCGACGTATTAATTAAACTGGAGAATAATCTGCAGCTGGGTGGGTGAACACGGTCCAATGAAACGAGTCGCAGCTGCTCTCTGATTTAAAGTTTTCTCTCTGAGGAGACAGATGTTGCGTCACAAAACACAAATAAAAGCAGGGAGTTTGTGACGATCTGATTAATGAAGAAAGGAAGCTGATTTCTAAAACACACCAGGATCTGTCGGYTCTGAGGAAACGAGACAAATACAAACTGATCATGTTTAATGATCCTTTTTGGAAAAGTTCGGATTTGAGTCAACTCATCACACATCTGGGCTGTAAAAGTTGCTTCGCTCCAAACACTCTTTCATGTATTTTTACAGGAAGTTAATGAACCAAAGTGAAAAAGTAAAAGTTTCCTCTGATGAAAACATAAGATTCGACGTGGAAATGTCACCGACCTCAGACTGTAGAGCACGTGTCCGTCTGGGTAAACTCGCAGCATGATGTTGTCGGTGGTCGTGTCGTGGATGAAGGACCTCTTGGAGTGAACGAAGAAGACGTCGGGGACCCAGATCTTCTTCACCAGGCGCCCGTCGAACGTCATGCTCTTGTTGGTGCTGCTGCTGAACGACAGGCGCTCGTCCTTCCAGTAGTGCCTCAGGTACAGAGTCATGGTGAAGTCCTGGTGGGAAGACACGGGACCAGTGTGGTATAACAAGTAGCTTACCAAAAAATTACTTTGGTTAAAGTTCGTCTCCTTCAGGAATATTACTTGAGTAAAAGTCTTAAAGTATGATATTTTTTGTACTTAAGTATTAAAAGTACTTATTTAAAATGAGCAGTTAGATTTTCTGTAAGGACATTTATTAGGAGGTGACCTCCCCAAAAACTGCAGAAATGACTGTTGTATTAAAAGAATGAATGGATGTTAAATTTAGGATGCACTAGTCCAGCTGTTTCAGTTTATATACATATATCAAGGCTGCACAAAGCTTTTCCCCAAAATGAAAATCYATCTGAGGGCTGCGGCCAAATGTAATAATATAATTCATGAAATACAAATACTTCTTAAGTACAGTCCTTTGATTTGAATGATTATGTCCTGCTGGAGTGTAGGGGTCACCTCGAGTCAAATTATCAAGGAACTATCTTGGACTCTCAGTCCTCTGATGGGCCTTCTAATGGACAAAAACTCTGTTCCACTTAGAACTGGATTTAGGCCACCCCAGGCCACTTTCCTTCTAAATCAGATAAAAACAGAAGAATCTTCTCTTATTTGATTTATTGTTCTCTTAACTGAAAGTATTACGCGTTTTGATAATCAGAGAATGTTTATCAAAGTTACAGGAGAAGAGAGGACAGATCTCTTTTCTCCCTCAGTATGATTTCAGCTATGTATGGTTTTTCTGTGAGAAAAACTCTTATTTAACTAAAATAATCTTTATGGTTTAAGTTGATGAAATATCAATGTTTTACTTGTCTGAATCATGTTTGCAAATGTTTTGAACTTGAAGCAATTCATTTTTCTTTCAGTTATATTTTAAATAAGTGCTCATCACACAATTTAAATGGGTCATGAAATGTGTTGTTCTGAACCACACAGCAGCAGCAATAATCTTTGTTTTAGTTTCAGGAGGCACAGCGAGCTCTGAAACTAACACTTTCCTTGATAATTTCTTGTTCTAATCTAACCTTCTGGAGGGCGGACCATAGATTCTCTAAGCTTTTAGGAACTAACAGTTTCCGCCCGTCACACGGAGAAAAGACAGAGAGTAAAGGTGACTGACCGCCGTCACTCACTGTGACAGCTAGATTCTCTCCGGGGAATCAAAAGCTGAAAACTGTGTCAGGTTTGGCCCCTTCACGCCAACGGGGAAACCTCACAGTGTGGAAAACCACGCCTGGTTTATCCACCTTCAGAAACTCTCCAGACGGAAGTTTTATTTACAACCTGGGTTCCAGTCGAGGCCTTGTCTTCTGGTTGCGGCTGACGTGGACGTAAACGAATCAAAGAGCACGCCTTGGGGTCCCCTGTTCGACGGACTAAAGACAGATTATCCCGGACGAGCCCCCACCTACCTGGCTGGTGACAGAACATCATCTCAAAGTAAAAGCTGGCTGTGTGTGACGTCGAGGTCTGACCAAAGCTGAGCACAGAACGCTTCGCCCTTCTGGTTAAAACCCACATTATTTAAGATAAAGTGTAGAAAAGTTAACATCTTTCTTCAACCTTTTTCTTAACCTTGTCCTTGCCAACTCCTAAGATAAACAGCCTCAAATGTCTGGTATTTAACATCTAATCTGACGTTTGTGTTTCTATTTAAGTGTGGTTAAMAATTAAGAAGTTAAAAGCTTGTTATTGTTGGTCCCAAAACTTTTATAGGAAATTAATTATTCACAATCAGGTGTACTCTAGTCAAACTTTGTATGATTTGTAAAATAAATGATCGCATATTATGGTTCAAATCAACATTCACTGACAGAGTTACTTTTTGTGTCCATTCATTTTGCACTAAAGGAATGTTTATCCAAAATAAAAGAGATCCTTGCTAATTAAATTACTCTTATAACCTTGTTATAAGAAGTGTAAGAATAAACCCTTACAGGAGTGTGACATGATTTGTTTGTGTACAAACTAATACGGTATCAGAATTTTATATATTTGTACTTCTCATTCAACCACAGTTAAATTCACTCTATAGGAAGCACAGTTTATATGGATAGTTTTTATTTTTTATAATAACAAGCTGCAATGAAAACAAGCAAAAATTAAATAAAAGTAACGACTTTCTACTTCTTGTATTTTTAAAAATGTAAGGAGTAGAAGTAAAAAGTAGGCTGAAAAATAATCACTCAAGTAAAGTACAGATACCCAAAAATTCTACTGTAACAAAGTATTTGTACTTAGTAAGTTTACAACTCTGCACAGGACAGAGTTATAAGTCTACGTTCCTGACTGTCTGAGACGTTTTCTTACCATGTCCACCTCAGAAATGCTGTCCAAGCTCTCCACCTGAACGTCCACTCCGACAGGGATGGCCGGACCTGCAGAGAAAAATCTGGATCATTAACAAAACTAAAACTGGTCAGTTTTAATCCCAAAGATCAACCATGGACGAATGGATGGACGAGTTTTGGACTGACTTAGAGCAGAAAAATACCTCATGAACCACTGGACAGATTTGAATAAAACCTGATTTAAAATGGCCGCAGCAGCTAATTACCTTAAACAAACACATATCTATGATTCAGTTGATTTGATAGATTTTCAGCTGAAATTTTGTGTGGTAATAGCCAGGGCCGCAGAGGCAGAGTAAGGCAAATGCTAGGGGTGCCATCCATCCAGAGGGCGTTACAAATAAAGACTGAAAAACAATATTTTCTAACCTTTTAATCAGAGTTTAGTTGGTTTAGTTTGTAGAATAATCACTGATTACTCAAGCTAACTTGCTACTTTCCTCCTGCATGAGGTGTTACATAGATTTTTCAAAATAAAAGTATTGTATCATATGATGCAGTCCAGACTAACTAAACATTCTCAATGTGGAAATAGAAAACAAAATAAAAAGTATGAAAGTTTCAGTTATGATCTCAGTTTGGTTTTCAGTGTTCTGCGTTAAAAATACAGATTTTATTTTGCTTTATTAATCCCAAGAATAATAAAAAAATGCTTCTTTTACATTTTCTGGGTCAGTATACCCCTGGACCCCCCTAGAACTGCTTCACTCCACAGCTGCTGGTTAGCATGAACAGGTGTTCCTCATCATGTCAGCAGATGATGGCAGGTATGAGGTAGACGTCTGGTTTTATGTTTCAAATTAATTATATTGTTGATTAATTTAACAGGAAAACCTGGTTTCTAAAGATAAAAATAATATCAAAGACAAAACTATTTAAAGAGGGTAACCACAATCATGTTAGTATGCTACCTTCAGCTGTTATAAAAAGCTGAATAAATCAAAAATAAATTTGATTTTATATCATAGTCTGTCTAAACGCCTCTGTCTCTTTAAGAACCTCCTACCATTTCTGACACTCCCACTTCAGCCCATCTTCACAACAATGCTTTGGGGGACGAGTGCTCTGTTGGCTGCACACTCCAGGGAGGAGCTTTGTGTAAATAGGCGGAGCTTTGTTCCAGCAAGGGTTTAGTCAGCTACCATAGGAGATTCAAGGATTTCTCAAACATAAATGAGTCAAAACAACACTCTGGGGATGTTTTTGATGTGAGAATGACATTAGAACATGATGCACAGTAAGGCTCAGAAAAGTTATTTATGCATAGCCCCCCCCCCCCCTTTAATTTTTCATTTGAATGTTGATTTATACATCTTGCAACTTATACATCTTGGTTTGTAAGAGATCTCTGTTTGCATGAAAAGCAGCAGAAGAAATTCTGTTTTATTGTTTTTAGTTTGGTCTGTTTGCATCAGAAATATTCTCCTCAGGATTTATTTATCAGTTTATCTGAGAGCATCAATCATGTCATGAAATCATGAAGTCTTTCTTGAAAACAGCAAACAGATAAAAGAATAAAAGATTAAAAACCCAGACTTTGAAACAGTGACATCTGTCTGAATCAGAGTTTACAGAACCATCAGGCTGTCTGAGGTTTCTGGGTCTCTCCTCGTCGTTCCGGCTGCTCTGGAGTTTGTGGGGTAACAGCTGTGGGATGGCGGAACAGATCGCTGCTAATCTGAGCCGCGAAACAGAAAAGAACCGCCTCCAGCTTTAATCTGCAGCCGGCGGGGCCTGGCGCGCCGCCCGCAGAGCTACGATCAGCCCCTCGGAGTGAAGCTAGCAGCCCCTCAGAAACAAAGCTGACCTCCACAGATGGTTTCTGGGTGCAGCTCACGCTCCGGCTCCCATCCAGCTCATCGGTGCTGATCCACTGACCGCAGAAGGAGGTCGAGCCTCTTACATCAGTCTGATATCTTATTACTTCAGACTCTGAAGAGTTTTAATCTGAGCAGGAGAAATAAATCATCTGCTCCCGGTTTGATTTGATCTTCACAGTTTAAACGGAAGCAGCAGCTGTGACAGCCCCGCTGATCTGAGCTGTCACATCCACTCGCTTCATTTATCACATGAGCTTCAAACGGGAGATAAAAATAGGAGGGAATTTGTGCATTTCAGTGACGCGATCACGGCCCTCTGACCTTTTTATTAAGACTAAAAGATTACAGAGCGCTCAGTGGCAGAGAGTGACAGCTCTGATCAGCTCCTCTGAGGACCAACAGACATTTCAATCATCAGAAAATACAAATTAAAGACGTTAAATTAGAAGAAAACACTCTTCTGTTTCACTTTCTAAGCAGTTTTCATGTGAACACAAGGCTCCATCTTCGTGTCAGTGCATGTGATCACAGGACGGACTGATGTGGAACAGCTGGTGCTCAGCAGGAACCAGGTCCACCTCCAGCTCCACAGATGAAGATATGATGAGTGTCGATGCAGCAGCAGGAACTTCCTGCAAGAGCTGCTTCAGCAGCTGAAGTTATCAGGGAGTCTGGAGCTTCCTCTGTAGCTAACAGCTAACAGCTAACAGCTGAAAAAACCTGCTGTTTGTGATGAAATACTGTAGAGTTTAACTTTGGATGGATGATGGATGGATGGACAGACGGACGGATGGACGGACGGACGGATGAACGGACGGACGGATGGATGGATGGATATGGACGATGGATGGATGGATGA
>NW_013952487.1:592158-593919 GCF_001266775.1 Austrofundulus limnaeus | reverse complement strand
GGATTAACCAGTTTAATGTGACGGATGGATGGATGGATGGATGGATGGATGGATCACTTGGATTAACCAGTTTAATGTGACGGATGGATGGATGGATGGATGGATGGATGGATGGATGGATGGATGGATCACTTGGATTAACCAGTTTAATGTGATGGATGGATGAATCGATGGATGGATGGATGGATGACTTGGATTAACCAGTTTAATGTGTACTGTTAACCAGGATTAAGAGCAGTAATACCCCCACATGTTGACTCCGCCCCCTGGTCTCAGACCTGCTGTGATGTGTGTTCAGCACACACAYGTGTTCTGATCTCCAGTCATGATGTGATGAGGATTATCTCTGAGTTTATCTGCATTATTAAACATGTTGATGTGAAAACATCTGACTCTTCAGGAATCAAACTGTTGGAGATAAAATCCTGTTTTCTGTTCATCAAACTGTTTTTTCTTCTTTCTTTGATCAATTCGACCAAAGGAAATTTAAACCTTTTCATCCTCAGAGACTAAGACGTTCATCTGTTACAAATTAAAAACATTAAAATTAGAAGCTGAGGAGGAGCAGGTTCTGATGACCAGGTCTGAGTTAGACCCAGTGTCATCTGTTCTGGACCAGATGGTCTTGTTCTTGATACGACTTCAGGGTCAGAACCGATTATCTCCCAGCTAACTTCACAGCAGACACGTGGGCAGAACTTGAGTCCAAACTTCTCCTTCTAAACCGACTCGACGAGGTTCTTTCATCGCTCAGAACTGCGACAAGAGGCGCCGAGTTGTGAGCTGACAAACACGGAGCGAGTCCTCGGAACCGTCTCTGGATTCAAGTCGGGCTTTGATAATCTGAAGAGGTGCCTTTTAAAGACAAGTGAGAGGAACATCTTCAGAACACATCCAGAACAACAGCAGAGGGAGGTTCTGACGGCTGCACAGAACCAACCAATGGGCTGGAAGAAACAGCTTCAAATCTGTGGTTCTGTCGAGAACAACAACAGAACCAGAGGAGGGGAGACGGGTCGCATCCATGCAGAGGGGAGGTGGGAAAAACCCGGTTCTGGTTCTGGGTCTTCAAGACTAACGGGCTGCAGTTCAACAGGTTCTAACAGGTTCTGGTAAAGTTCTGCAGGAACAGAACCTGGTACAGTTCTGAACAGAACCTGGTAAAGTTCTGCAGGTACAGAACCTGGTGAAGTTCTGAACAGAACCTGGTAAAGTTCTGCAGGAACAGAACCTAGTGAAGTTCTGAACATAACCTGGTAAAGTTCTGCAGGAACAGAACCTGTTAACGTTCTGCAGGAACAGAACCTGGTGAAGTTCTGCAGGAACAGAACCTGTTAAAGTTCTGCAGGAACAGAACCTGTTAACGTTCTGCAGGAACAGAACCTGGTAAAGTTCTGCAGGAACAGAACCTGTTAAAGTTCTGCAGGAACAGAACCTGTTAACGTTCTGCAGGAACAGAACCTGGTACAGTTCTAAAGGAACAGAACCTGTTAACGTTCTGCAAGAACAGAACCTGGTCCAGTTCTGCAGGAAAAGAACCTGTTCCAGTTCTGCAGGAACAGAACCTGTTAAAGTTCTGCAGGAACAGAACATGGTACAGTTCTAAAGGAACAGAACCTGTTAACGTTCTGCAAGAACAGAACCTGGTCCAGTTCTGCAGGAAAAGAACCTGTTCCAGTTCTGCAGGAACAGAACCTGGTACAGTTCTAAAGGAACAGAACCTGTTAACGTTCTGCAAGAACAGAACCTGGTCCAGTTCTG
>NW_013952487.1:581749-585589 GCF_001266775.1 Austrofundulus limnaeus | reverse complement strand
GACAAAGTTAAATCAAGAATTCCAAAAAGTGAACAAGACGTAATTTTTTTGCCTTCTGATTAGTTGAAAAGTGAATAGATTGCATATATGTAAACTCAATCATGAAGGAGATAAAATTAGTTTTTTTTTTTCATTAAACATTTACTTTTATTTTTATGAGTTTTGGCCTAACAGTGACCGATAGATACCGGTGTTTGATGATGTAATCTGGTACTGTCCCAATTCTCAGTTGTTTTGCACGATTGTAACATGCACACTCCAACACTTATGTGCACTTTGACTGAAACCACACGTCACGTGGGGGTTAGGGTGTAGGGTGTAGGGTGAGTATTGGGACAGCGCCAGTGTCTGAGCTGCTGAACAGGAAACTACTCAAAATAAAAACAGATTTGGGGGATTATTTTACATTCAGCTCATCTGTGCTCAGCGTGACGACACGTAACAAACATGAAATGCAGAAAAGTTTGAGATCAGTTTGCTTTTCTGAAAATTGTCAGTTTGTCCTTTAATTTCTTTATTTTTCCACTTCTCAAAGGGTTTTACGGCCTCACGCTGTTTCATCATGAAGTTACAGTTAAATGAACTCCCCTCACAGCAGGAGATCTAATTACAGCAGAAAACTGTAAATTATCATCAGAAAAGCAGATTCTCTGCTGCAAAAACCGATGGCCTGAAAACCAGTCAACAATCAAAGAACCTCTTCAAACAGAATTAAAACATCCAAGTGTCAAAGTGCGGCTGCTGAGGAGTCATGATAAAAGCTTCCAGAGTTTATCAGAAACAAAGTTAGAAGTGCAGATTTTTAGTTTCTTATTAAGCTATTAGATGCTTGTGAATATTAAATCTGAATAAACATAAAATTCATAAACATTTGAAACTAAACTCATATTTTATCTCATGTAAAACTAATTTAAAAACAAATCTAGAGTGCTAAAGAACTGCTGGAGTTAATTTAAAAATTACGTAGAACACATTTTTAAAATAGCTTAAATAAATAAATAAATAAATAAATAAATAAATAAATAAATAAATAAATAAATAAATAAATAAATAAATAAATAAAAATCTGAAATGCAACAGTAGCTAAAAGGTACAATTCGTAGAACATTAACTCAAAGCGAAGACCAGAAAATCAGAAGCTGAAATCTGAAACCTGCAGCTAAAATTTAAATACAGCAGCAGCTAAAGCTATAGCTACAGTAGCTAAAAGCAAATAGAAGCAAAATAGCTAATGCTAAAACTTATAAAACAATGGCTAAAAACTACAACTAGCAAAACAGAAGATGAAAGCTAAAATCAGCAGAACAGTAGCTATATGCTTAAATTAGCAATACAGTAGAAGCCAAAATTATCAAACAGTAGCTAAACACTTTAACAAAAAAGAAGTAGCTGAAAGCTAAAAAGGAAGCTAACTGACTGAAACAGATTTCAAACAGCACAAAATGTTTTCAAAGAGTTTGAAAAGTTTGATGCTTTTTCTTAATTAGGTTAAATAATTCAAAATGTTAAAACTAAAACCTGAAGTCACAGCAGAAACATCCTGAATAAGCCGAATGTTTTGAGAGCTGAAACAGCTGAAACAGCTGCAGAAGAAAGTTAAAAACAGCTGGCAGACAATAAACTACAGATAAATATAAATATTTAAACATTTCTTCTTCTACAAATGTATAAAAACTAAACGACTCAGAACGATTTTAACAGCTGATTTTTGCCTGATGTTTTTTTATTGAAACATCATGAAAATGAATAAAAACAAGAGTTTAAAGAATTAATCCAGAACTCAGCAGCTCTCAGCTGAAATATTTTCCACAACAGCAGCTTAAACATCKTTACTTTGTTGCATCACATCAGGACCGTGAAGCATCAAATATTAACAGATTTCAGAGAATTAAATCTAAAATTCACAAAGTGGAAATCTTTTCCCCGGCAGCTCTCCCTCATCGCAGATCAACTCGGTTCTTCTGGGTTCTGTTTGAACCGACCTGCTGCAGCCGGAGGAAAACACAAGCAGAGGGTCTCTCTGGGGGTTGCATCATGTGTTCATCACGTYCAGCGTGGATGAGAGGCTGAACCGGGTCAGCCCGTAATCCAGGAAAGATTCTGATGCTGAAACAGCTGCTCAAAGTGAGGCTGCCTGAGGTCAAAGGTCAGACTGGTTCTGAGAAACTCGGATCATCCACAGAACCCGACCCCAGTCTCAGAACCGTTGAACCCAAAGCTCAGGTTCTGGTTCAGGATTTTTTTTTTTATTCAGATAATTCAAGTTTTCTGAAGGTCGACCTCCTCCTGAATGAACAGAACCGGGCCCAGGTAACACGCCGGGTCAGGCTCTGAAGAGCAGCTGAAGGAGCAGTCAGAGAACTGCAGTCTGACCCGGTTCTAACGGTTCTGAAAGATCCAGGTTTGAGKGRAAAAAAAGATGTTTTAAAATGAAAGCAGGTGAAGGTTCTGATCCATTTATGAGCTCCAACACAGATAAAACATCTGAACAGGTGAGTCTGATCAGAACCTCTCATCAGTGGTTCTGGACCGTTTGGGTCAGAACTCTCCCCACAGCTTTAAGCTTTTCTTAATGATTCTCTGAGCCGCCTGAACGGGTCAGGAATCATTTCTGTCCAGAGTCCAAAGGTTCTGTTGGTTCTGATCCCTCCCAATCAGTCAGACCCAGTTAATGCTGCGGTTCTGAAGAGTTCTGACAGTTTTAGTCAAAAATAAAATAAAAACTTGTTTCTGGCTGAAACATCCCTCACCTGTTCAGGTGAGTCGGGTCAGAACCGGGTCTGATCCAGTTCTGCAGCTGACTCTGCAGAGACAGTTCTGACCCGGCTCAACCCAAACTTGCTGCTGATTCTGCAGAGCCTAAATCTGATCCAATGCAACCAGAACCAACCCAGTTCTGACCCGGTCCAACCCAAACCTCCAACTGACTTCTGGAAAGTCTGCTGACTGTCTGAGCCCAGTTCTGACCCAATCCAACCAGAACCTCTGACTGACTGCAGAGCCAGGTTCCGATCCATCCCAACCCATTCCTCACTGACCTTCCAGAACCCAGCTCCGACCGAACTTCCAGCTGAGTGCAGAGCCCGGTTTCATTCGGTCCAATCCGAGCCTCCCGCTGAGTTCTGATGAACTGGAGTCAGCTGGAGGTTTGGGTTGGACCGGATCAGAAGGGTTCGGGTTGATTCGGATCCTTATTTTCAGAAACTCTAAACCAGAATAAAAACCTGCTTCTGTTCCGAGTCTAACCGGTCCGATCAGGTCCACATCAGAACCTCGGGTTCCGACTCTGCACCCCTCGTTTTTTTTTTTTTTTTTTTTTTTTTAACTTACGTTCCGTGCTTCTGGCTCTCCACGGTTCCGGTCCATCTGCGCACCCGGTGTCGGTGTTTGCGGGCCTCCCCGGTGAGGAGCAGGCAGAGCAGCAGGAGCAGAGCTCGGCTCAGGTGAGGCATCCTGACGGTTCGGGTCCACAGGTGAGTCCAGTCAGCCGGATCATCCTCCTCACCGTCACGGTACCGGACCCTCAGCGGCAGCAGACTCACACATGAGCGCGCGCGCAGCRGCAGCAGCWGCCCCCCACTGCGGGATTACTGCTGTCAGATTAGTCTTTCTCACCAGCATCTTCATCATCATCATCACCATCATAATCATCATCATCATCATCAGGGGGCGGGGCGCAACAGTTGAGCTCCTGCAGGGGCGGAGAGAGACTCTCTGTGACCAGCCCCCCCAACAACACCCCCTTTGACAGGGTTTTATTTATCACATTTATAAAGTTTCTGCAGGGCTGGAGCAAGGTTTTCTGTGACCAGGGGGGGCATCCCCCCCCCCCCCCCCCCC
>NW_013952487.1:576088-580630 GCF_001266775.1 Austrofundulus limnaeus | reverse complement strand
ATGAAAGAGAAACCTGTGTAATATCTGCAGAACTTACCTTCCACAGCAATTATTTTTAGTTAGCATATAGCTAAAAACTAACAATGGTTATATAATAGCAGCTGCAGTCTGGAGGGATAAGCTTTATGTTTTATATTCAATTAACATATGATCTGATTAGTGGATAATTGAAAAAAATAATCGATGATTAATCGACTATAAAAGCAATCGTTTGTGGCAGTCCTAGTCCTAAACCCAACCCCCAACACACCAACAGCATTTAAACCAAATGGGGACTCGACTTTTGTCCCCAAATGTAGGATTTTTGTCTTAAAATTGCCCCCAAAAGTCTGACGTGTCCAGATTAAAACCGGGTCAAAGCCTTCTGGTTAATTTAGCTGCAGAGCTCTCAGCAGCTTGGCTCATGCTGCTAACAGGTTTGGTCACGGGTCCCTGAGGAGCTGAACAAAACGTCTGCCTGAGGAGTTTCTGATTCTGTTCACCCTGCAGCTGCTGAACGTCACAGAACCAGAACTCTGGGCTTCTTTTGAAAGGATKGTTCATGAGTGAGACCGTGAAACAAGCTGCCAGGAAACAAAAATCACATGTCGGAGCTTTGCTTTGACTGCTGACAGCGAGAGCTTACAGACCCTGGAACAGTTCTGCTGGTTCTGCAGAACTCGGGTCAAGCCCAACAGATTTTATGCAGTAACTGCACACGTCTGACCCAGTTCCTCACAAACAGAACCGCAGCTCATGTCTTGTTGTCCGTGTGACACTTTGTGACGACATCACGATCTGTTGTGTCAGGAACTCGGGCCGGGATGGCAGAACCATCAGAACTTAAACCCACCTGAGCCCCAGAACCTCTGAGGACAGATTTAACTCAGAACCAGAACCAGTCAGGGAGCTGAGCTGTCAACCTAAAAAACAAAACAGACGTTTTATGATTTTAGAAACAATTCATGATACAGCCCGGTACCATGTACTCAGTATGAACTAAATACTTTACAAATACTCACCTGGTACTTCCCTGACATGTGCCAGTACACACCTGGTACTTATGGGAAATATGTATAATGTGTACAGGGTACATACGTGGTACTTACTTGGTATGTACCTGGCACATATGAGTTACTTTTAAAATAATTGCAGGATATTTAGCAAGTATACRGGGTACCTAAAATGGTACTTACCTTGTACTTATAGGATACTTATCTGATATTCATAGAGTACTTTTCTGGTACTTGCAACATGCTTCTTGAGTACTTACCTGGCATGTACATGGCACTTACTAGGTACTCATACTTACCTAGTGCTTACAGGGTACTTATAGGATACTTACCCTGTATTCATGGGGTACTCTTCTGGTACTTCCAACATGCTTTTTGAGTACTTACCTAGCATGTGGTACTTACTAGGTACTCAGAGTACTTACCTGGTGCTTCCAGGGTATTTACCTGGTATTCAAAGGGGTACTTATCAAGTACGTTCCTGGTACTTGCAGTGGTCTTCTTCAGTATATAGCTGGTATATTCCTGGTACTTACTAGGTACTAATAAGATACTTACGGTATGTATCATATACAAGATTATACTGATGTATTTTGTTTTCATAGCACCATGTGAAGGAGTGTCCTTGACAAGAGGACAGTAGTGTATTTGTAGTTCTATGAGCATTTGTACATCAAACTACCTTTAGAAGTTGAAGTATTGAGTATATTTACTATATATTGCAATAATTTACTCTGTATTTTGCCAGACTTTTGTAATCCTGGGGTCGTGATGATGGGGCCCTTGAATATTGTTGCCCAGGGTACAGCGAAGTATTAATCCAGCCCTGTACTTACCTGATGCTTTAAACGGTACTTCTTGAGAACCTAGCTGGTACTCACCTGGTATGTACCTGGTACTTACTAACATGCGGAGGACTTACCGAGTGCAAACCTAGAATTTACAACTTACTTATTTGTGTGTACCTGACACTTCCTGGTACTTACTGAGTACATGTTGGGGTATTTACAGKTTACTTACCTGGTATATACTCAGTTTGTAAGTACCAGATTCAAACCATGTGAGTACCCAGTGAGYATCAGGTTAAAACACCTGAATGAACAGAACCTGTGGTTCTGTTTTCAGCAGCGTTGATGAACTCTTGTAGCCTGTAAGGGTTGATTTTGTATCATTTTTTGTTTTTGTGTTTCTTCAGCTCATTAGAGGCTATCAGCTGAAGATCCAGCTGTAATTGTGTGTCTGCAGCTGAACCTCCATTCACTCTGACAGCTCTAATGAGACCTCGAGTGATTAAAAAGAGTTCTGACTGAAGGGACAGCTCAGCTGCAGTCGKTTTTTTTTAAATAATAAAACATTTGTGTTATTTTTAACCCATCCAGATCTGTTTTTTTATGCCACCTTTTTAAAACCCGTTGGCTCCGGTTCTGTTCGTCCAGCAACTATTTGMGAGTTTCCATCGACTTCCTGCAGTGCTTCAGGAGACTCTCCTGCTCTCCTGATGAGGACGATAGAAAAGTGAACCTGCAGTTTAAGTTCTCAGAGGTTATTCTGCTCAGATCGATCACTTCGGTGTGTGGGCTGCTGATGTTCTCAGGTTCAGAGGAAAGTTCAAAGATCAAACCACCTTCAGCTGCKAGAGAACTCTCTGCAGATTTGATTTGACAGATTAGTCTAGTAGCTCTTTTTCTCTGTCGGTTTATTGACAGTTTTCATGTTGGAACTTGTTTCTGTGATAAAATAAATCCTGTCACACATTCATGTTTCAGCTCTTCATGCAGCAGCTGACAGCTTTTATTCACCCTGACAGGCTCTAATCTGCCGCAGAGATCCAACAACACTTGTTTTTGTTTTTGCTTCCTTCTGGGTTTTGTTGTCGTCTCTTCAGATGTTTTCTCGGATCAGAACCGTGTTGTTAACCCCTCAGAGAATCAGCAGCAGCTCTGTGGTCCTCTGACGGGCTCTTCAGAAGGTTCAGAACATTTTCAGGGTTTGATGCATTTTTTTATTTTTTATTTTTAGGTTCAGCTGATAGTATCCCACAAAAAACAATTCAATTTAAAATAAATCTAAAGAAATGGTGAATGCTGAGAGCTGAAAGACTGCTGAAAATGGCTTATTACAGCTAAAATGAGCAGAACATTGTCTTTAGCTTATATATATATATATGTATAAAGACAAATTAGAGGATACAAGAAAAACTAACCAAAATATCTAAACTCCAAAACATTCACTAAAATCTAAAAGTATCAAAATGCCAGCTAAAAGTATCAAATATCTAGCTAAAAGCAGCTAAAAGCTAAAGTAAGCAAAAGACAATCCTCACAGTAAAATTAGCAGAACTGTGGTGAAAACACTAAAAGAAAAAAAAGAAGCTAAGAGCTAAAAGTGGCAAACTGGTGGCTAAATGACTCAAAGACTACCTAGAAGCTAAAAGTAGCTAAAGGATATCTAAAAATATTAAAGAAACTGGAAGATCAAAGCTAACTAAACTTTCACCAAATTTCCCTCTGGGATCAATAAAGTACTTTTGAATTTGAATTAACTAAATTTCAAAATTATCAAATGTAGCTAAAAGCTAAAAATATCAAATGGCTACTTTTAAGTTAAAAGTAACTAAAAGTGGCAAATAGCTGTCCAAATGCAACAATTAGCAGAACAGTTGTTAAAATATTAAGGGTACACAAATGTACCAAAAAGCTAAAAATGGCAAACTGCTAGCTAATTGACCCAAAGAGAAGCTAAAAGTGGTAAAATTATAAATATAAAACTAGAGAATAAAAGCAACTAAAGCCCAGAATTGCAGAAGCTAAAAGTACCAAACAGTTACTGTAACTATAAAGGTAAAAGTAGCTAAAAGAAGCAAAAGGCTATCCCATGCTACAATTAGTTGAATGGTAGCTGAATATATAAAGAATGTTAATGTAGCTAAATACTAAAAGTGTCAAACTGCTAGCTAACATATTTAGAAGCTAAATGTAAGAAAGGTTCTGCTCAGGTTCTGTCAGTTTCACTGCTGCAGAGGATCAGAAGTTCTGCAGAACTGAGCCCACATCGTAGAACCGAGCAGAACCAGTTTGGACTTATCTCCACTAACAGAGAGCAGGATTCTGTTCATTAAACATTAAGAGCTGAAAACTAAAGATGAAAGTTCAGATCAGAAACTGACTGCAGCCGTTTTCGGATCTGGGTCACGGAGGCTCAGAACAGAAACGCAACAGAACCGAGATGGTTCTGTTTCCTCCTGGGACGGGTCTTTGAAGAGAAATAACTCCCCGTCTGTCACAGATTTCCAGAAGAGACAGAATCTGCAGGGACACAAAGATCCATTCAACAAAGCCCTCTGTCTGGTGCCAGTTCTGATCCTGGTTCCAAACCATCTAAACATTTTTTTAAGTCAGTTATTTCTTCTTGTAAATCTGGTTCAAAACGATGGTTCCACAAGTTCTGGTTCCAGATACAGTTGTTTGCAAAAGTATTCATACCCCTTGAACTTTTCCATATTTTGTCACATTACAACCACAAACATAAATATATTTCACTGGAATTTAAT
>NW_013952487.1:567377-574713 GCF_001266775.1 Austrofundulus limnaeus | reverse complement strand
CATTAAATTCCAGTGAAATATATTTATGTTTGTGGTTGTAATGTGACAAAATATGGAAAAGTTCAAGGGGTATGAATACTTTTGCAAACCACTGTAGTTCTTCCTCAGACCTGGCAAACGAACTTACTGATACTTCCTCCCGTCTTTTGTTCTCTAACCTGCGGTCGTTCGAGCTGCAGCTCAGCTACAGTTTAAATCCTTTCTGTGGGTGAAAGGAGGAGCTGATGCTTCAGAAACAAAATAAAAAGATTAAAAACTAAAAACAGTCCAACTCCACATACGTTCCTCTTTATTTAAACATGTTCAAACCCTCGGGCTGCTTTCAGATTAGTGTCTCTGATGTGAACGGCATGTATGGATCTATAGAACATGATGAATGTCTCGTTTCACTTCAGAAACTCTTTCACTGGAGATCCTCCAAAGGAACGTCAGGTGGAACTTTGACTAGAACTCCTGACATTTTCTGTATTCAGAGACGTGAAGAACGGACCGCCGTGTGTTTGTGCATGCGTGTGGGCTCAGACAAAAAGAAACTTCATGTAATAATAAAGCCACATTCCTTTAGAATAACTTTTCAGATGAAGATGATGTTCTGCCAGGATGAAGATCTGTTTGTCTTGGTTTAAATGCCTGCATACATATGTGTTCTGAAACATGGCGTAAATAAAATATTACACACAACAGATTCAAATCTTACATTTCAAATCAACTTTCTGTAAATTTAATGGGAGCTGCATCCCAAAAATATTTCAATAAAGACCCTTCAACACAAAAAAACTGTCAGGATGAGACGAAATGCGAGGAGAGGTTTAAAACGTGCCACAGGAACTTGTTGGATTCTTTAAGATAAAGCTGTTATGTAAGCGTTTGTGTTTAATCTGGACTTGCAGTCCTCTTACATCATATCTTTAAGAATCTTAAAAGTTTTTTTACACTTGAATCGTTATTCTGATGCAACAATAAAACATCAAGACAGCTGCCAGTCTTACCCAGACCGGCAAACTCACCCCGAGGTCAGACCATGCAAACCGAGACAGAGACAAGTCAGACTCTGTGGGCCTCATTTAGCAGGGTAAAGGTCAAAGGTCAGGATGGCAAGGTTAGAAACAGACTGAAAAGTGGCTCGTTTGGAAAGTCTCTTCTCTGAAACAAACATGGCAGCTCAACGTTTTCTTTTTACTCCTCTGGCCTGGAGGAGGAGTGTCACAGAGAGGAGGAGCATTACTCGATTCATCCTCATGGTTTTCTTTACATCTCGGATTAACCAAGTTCAGGTGTGCCGATCAGTAAAGTTCAGGTGTGCCGATCCGTAAGGTTCAGGTGTGCTGATCGATAACAAGTCAGGTGTGTCCATTAGTAACAAAGTTAGGTGTGTCAATTAATTGCAAAAGTCAGGTGTGGCCATTAGTAACAAAAGTCAGGTGTGCCCATCAGTAAGGGTCAGGTGTGCCGATCGAAAACAAAGGACAGGTGTGCCAATCAATAATATGTCAGGTGTGTCGATTAGAAGCAAAATCAGGTGTGTCTATCATTAAAGAGCAGGTGTACTGATCAGTAAGGATCAGGTGTACCAATCAGTAAGGTTCAGGTGTGCCGATCGATAGTGTCAGGTGTGTCCATTAGTAACAAAGTTAGGTGTCGATTAGTTGCAAAAGTCAGGTGTGGCCATTGGTAACTAAAGTCAGGTGTGCCCATCAGTAAGGTTCAGGTGTGCCGATCGATTACAAAGGACAGGTGTGACAAACAATAATATGTCAGGTGTGTCGATTAGTAGTAAAAGTCAGGTGTGTCTATCAGTAAAGATCAGGTGTGCCGATGAGTAAAGAGCAGGTGTGCCCATCAGTAAAATTCAGGTGTGCCGATCAGTAAGGTTCAGGTGTGCCAATCRATAACAAGTCAGGTGTGTCCAGTAGTAACAAAGTTAGGTGTGTCAATTAGTTGCAAAACTTAGGTGTGGCCATTAGTAGCAAAAGTCAGGTGTGCCCATCAGTAAGGGTCAGGTGTGCCAATCGAAAACAAGGGACAGGTGTGCCAATCAATAATATGTCAGGTGTGTCGATTAGTAGCAAAATCAGGTGTGTCTATCATTAAAAAGCAGGTGTATTGATCAGTAAGGATCAGGTGTGCCGATCGATAATGTGTCAGGTGTGTCCATTAGTAACAAAGTTAGGTGTGTCGATTAGTCGCAAAAGTCAGGTATGCCAGTTGGTAACAAAGGTTAGGTGTATCAATTACTAAAAAAGTCAGGTGTGTCAATCAGATATGGCGCAGACAAGAGGATCATTAGTCGCTTCATCCTCGTCATCATCAATAATTAACTAAACATGTGTCTTTACATCATAACTGTCCGTGTTCTCATTATAACCTCTGTACAGCTGTAAAAACAAGACACAGAGCAGATTGGTCACTTGCTGCAGCTCATATTAGCTTCCATCTGTCATCGGATTAAAAATAACTGTTAAATCTAAAACACCACTAAGACCAGGCAGGACCTTCCCCACCCAGCGTCTTTACCAGATGCAACAGATGTGAGACAGAACAACATGAGACTCGTGGCATCCACATGTGACGCTTCAAACTCTGAAATCCCTCTAATGTTTTCACTCATTTCACAAAAGAGAAACGACTGTTTCTGTCCACAGGGCTGCAGAAACCAGAACTGTTGGTCGGATTTAAAGAAAATAGCTCAAAATAGGAACAAAATCCACATTTTATTGCTCTCAGTAAAGATGGTTATTATTAATCAGTGACACTTTGGATGCATTGGTACATAATGTATTTATCCTCAGATTTGTTAAATAAAGTATGACGAAAAAAGTGTTTTGTTTACATTGAGTACAGACCCACATTTCAGAACTACTTTTAATACATCAAAAAAAAACTAGGGGGTTAAACTCTTTCAAACCGTTCGATAAAGTTCAGGATACCTTTTTTATGTTTGCTTTCACTCTTTATAGTCTTTATTTCTGATTGGATCAATATCGAGCTGCAGAAATTGATCCGACTTCCTGTTTTTGAGTCGGGGGAAAAAAGTTAGTGATGTCATGTTTTATAAGAGTTCATCCCCCTCAGTTTCGTTAAAACAGAACTCATCTAACGAAGCTGTTTTCAGGTGTTTGAAGTGTCAGACATGCTCATGTTCCCACCACCACGGTGGGAATAATAATTCTGTGCTTTAGGTTCTGTTGTTTACCCGACTTTCTGCAAAAATATGTAAAATATTTGCACTTTTCTTCCATCAAAAGCTGGAAACATCAAACTTTATGTCACATCCCTTCAGTTTTAGCAGATATTTGATCACCTGCTTTGAGTTTTCAACGTCTAAATTCAGTTCTGATCCAGAGTTCTGGCTGTGAAAAAAGAACTCTGTCAGTGTGAATCTTCATCATCCTGGCTGTTTATCTCATTTCTGTCAAACATAGTTGTACTCAGAGATTATGCTCAGTTTATTTCAGAAACACGGTCCAATTCGACTCCTGAAGTCCTGAAAAATACATTTTCTAACTAATAATCCTGCAGTCAGAGTGGATCTTTGAGCTAAATTTGGATTAAACCCCTCCAGATGTTTCTATAACAACAGCCGTACAAACAACCATCTGATGCCAGTTATAAAACTCCCATCTCAGTCAGAATCTGGACAGAGCCGATGCAGGTCCACCTTTCTGACCCATCTCTGGATTTGGAGTCCCGTCTGTGAGGAGAATCCTCGGGGTGAGGCGGGTGCAGAGATGGAAATCCCAGATGTGAGCGCGCTCGGGCAGCGCAGCCGGATTAAAACTCTGAACATCAAATTGTCTTATGTAACGGGCCGTAATGCTGACAGCAGCAGTGCCGATTACACAATCCTGGCCCGGAAAGCAGGAGACACTCCTGCACGTGGGTGTGCACGCTCACTCAGGAGAAACCAAACTGCTGTCATGTGACCTGGCGTTAAAACACAACAACAACACATTTAGACTCCAGGCTTAGTTGTTTCTTTAATTTACTGTCGGGTTAGATTTTTTTTATAAACTACTGCTGTAAAAAAACTTTCTGTCATCACTGCTCAAGAATCAGTGAGAACACGTTCAGAGCCAGAACTGGGTCATTCTGAAATTCTCCTCCAAGTTACATCAATTTTTAATCCTCAGAAATCACTTCTGTCCTCTGAAGAGAAAACATTTAAAATACGTTACTGTCATAAAAAAGTAACAGTTTTATTATGATGGCAGTTCTGTAAGGTACAGAAAAGCAAGAAACACCAGCGGAAGTAATTACCAAACATCAGCTACGCTGATGATAAAGGTCAGCTGTGCTGATAGATAAAGGTCAGGTGTGCAGATCGATAAAGGTCAGGTGTGCAGATTGATAAAGGTCAGGTGTGCTGATGGATAAAGGTCAGGTGTGCCGATCGATAAAGGTCAGGTGTGCCGATCGATAAAGGTCAGGTGTGCCAATCGATAAAGGTCAGGTGTGCCAATCGATAAAGGTCAGGTGTGCCGATCGATAAAGTTCAGGTGTGCTGATCGATAAAGGTCAGGTGTCCCGATTGTTAAATGTCAGGTGTGCAGACTGTTAATAAATGTCAGGTGTGTCAATTGTTAAATGTCAGGTGCGCTAATTGAAATAGATAAAATGTGCCGATTGGTAAAATTCAGGTGTGTTGATCAAWAACAAAAGTTAGATGTGCAGATCAAAAATGAAGGTCAGGTATGCCAATTAGTAAAAATGATGGGTGTGTGGACCGGCAACAAAGATGTGTGTCTCCATTCGTAAAGGTCAGGTGGGCCCATCTCTGTCAAAGATTATTTGTGCTGATCAGTAACATGTACCAGGATTATAACCTGCTAACGTGAATGGATTACTGTCACAGTTTTAAATAACTCATTCATCCATTCATCTATTATCTTTTACCTGTTTCTTACTTTCAGGGTCACAGGGGTGAAATAACTCAGATTTTTTTTCTACATCAGACCAGTGTTGATTCAACTCTTTTCTGTAGCAGAAAAATCCCTAAAACCTGAAGGATGGTGGGAATCAGAATCTTATTTGGAGATTTCTGTACGTTGTGGCAACTTTCTGAGTTGAGTCTTTTACATTGTTGTCCTGATTCTTTTCAGAAGGTTTAAAACCAGAACCATCAATCCCAGCCACCTGTCTAATTCTGGCTCTGTGAGAATGTGATATTCAGACTCAGATGATAAATGTTGGTGTGCTCTCCAGCTGCAGTTGGACCTGTTGAAGACAGAGGGTTTAACCCCCCCTGTAGCTCTGTGACAGAACTGATCCGCCTGCTGTCTGTTGTTGCAGCAGATTTATCTTCTTACCACAAAAAGCCCTCGTTCCACTCGCTGTGAAAACGCTGAACCGGATCCTGAACGGATGCTCGTCTTTTGTTGCAGCAGAGAGCAGGAGAAGACCCGGTTTCTGTGAACTATATCAGGTAAATCTGACCGGGCTGAGAGCTTCTCCGGTTTCTGATGGTAAACCTGAGATTGAGCAAACGCTTTGAACGTTAACGTTGAAGCTTCCGTTTTGCTTCCTGCTGAATCTGTTCCATACCAGTTTTGCTGCTCGCTGCCAGCAGCCCTGCTACACTTTCACTTGTTCAGTCATGGGAATAAATTTCAGGTTAATTCGGGATTATTGTCACCATCATGTATGACACATATAAACACTTTAATCATGGAAACTAAAAATAATCATGTTGATGTTTTGATGTTCTGAAGTAAAATAAAACTCATTTTCAGCTCAGCGAAAGAGGCCGACAGTGAAATGTGGCGTTTAGTGACAAAATGAGATGAAAGCAAACATTTTTATATTTATATGCATTTGTTTACTGCAACATGCATTGATTAAACCTTTAGATTTATCACTTTAACTGACTTTCTGCAGTCAATTCCTTTGTTCAACACATCCAACATGGAGGTTAGGTCCAGAAGTCCTGTTTGTGTTTCTCTCCTGCAGCTGGAGCAGCTGGATGGCAGCATTCTGCATCAGAACATCTTCTGACATGGACAACTTGTGCTCGCTCAGTCCCACCGAGGTAAAAAAATAATAATAATAATAAATTTTTAAAAAATGTTGGTTTTTACAACAACATACTTCCACAACTGTGTTTGTTTTTATGCCTGCAAATCCCCTTTGGAACCTTTTTTTACTTATTCAACCTCAAATTTCTTGTTTCTGTGTCAACAGGAAGTAGAAAACCCTTCAATCAAACATGAGTTCTGCAGTAGGGACGTTGATGAAATCATCCAACCCAAGGTATCGAGACTGGTTTTGGTGCTTTTTAAGACATGAATGGAAAATCTGTGGCATGAAGCCTCACTTAAAGAACCACACAGGTGTGCAGACAGGTGGGAGCAAACACCGACAGCAGGTTGTCAACAAACCCATCTGATTAGAGAAGGTGAGCAGAGAAGCGGGTTTTCTGTCTCAGGTTTGGATTATTTCTCCGAGTTGCTTCTCTCAGCACCTGTCAGACCTCCTGCAGGCGTCTGACTCATTTTCAGCAGGACTCCCAGCTGCCTGCGGGACACTGGGATATTTTTAACCATCCTTCCYCCTGTCTGCTCCTCCTCTGCCTCAGTCCTGGTCAGGTCTACACCGCCATGCTGCCAGATTAATCCAGTCAGAAATAAAACTGTCAAACCTGTGTTTGCATTTAATACAACTTTATTTCTTTAGCACCTTTCAGACACAAACTCAAAAAGCTGAACTGTTTAAAACATAAAAACAAAAAGGCAGTTTATAAACACTGGTTTGGTATGGGGTGCCATTTGTAAAGCAACTTGTGCATAAAAATACCAGCTAAATTTTGAAAAAAGTAGCGTGGATTTTCTAACGTCACCTTTTATCACATTTAAGTAGTTAAATCTAAATGTTAAAACTAAATGCTAAATATAAATGCTAAATGACTTTCTGCAGTCATTTAGCATTTAGACTTTTCTGCAGAAAATGAGTGTAGCAAATGTAAATGCTAAATCTAAATTCTAAATGCTAAATCTAAATGCTAAATGTTAAATGCTAAATGTTAAATGTAAGTGCTAAATCTAAATGCTAAATGTTAAATTTAAATGCTGAATGTTAAATCTAAATGTTAATGCTAAATGCTAAATGTAAATGTTAAATGCTAAATCTAAATTCTAAATGCTAAATCTAAATGCTAAATGTTAAATGCTAAATGTTAAATGTAAGTGCTAAATCTAAATGCTAAATGTTAAATTTAAATGCTGAATGTTAAATCTAAATGTTAATGCTAAATGCTAAATGTAAATGTTAAATGCTAAATCTAAATGCTAAATGTTAAATCTAAATGCTAAATCTAAATGCTAAATGTTAAATGCTAAATGTT
>NW_013952487.1:564386-567367 GCF_001266775.1 Austrofundulus limnaeus | reverse complement strand
AACATTTAGCATTTAACATTTAGCATTTAGATTTAGCATTTAGATTTAACATTTAGCATTTAGATTTAGCATTTAACATTTACATTTAGCATTTAGCATTAACATTTAGATTTAACATTCAGCATTTAAATTTAACATTTAGCATTTAGATTTAGCACTTACATTTAACATTTAGCATTTAACATTTAGCATTTAGATTTAGCATTTAGAATTTAGATTTAGCATTTAACATTTACATTTAGCATTTAGCATTAACATTTAGATTTAACATTCAGCATTTAAATTTAACATTTAGCATTTAGATTTAGCACTTACATTTAACATTTAGCATTTAACATTTAGCATTTAGATTTAGCATTTAGAATTTAGATTTAGCATTTACATTTGCTACACTCATTTTCTGCAGAAAAGTCTAAATGCTAAATGACTGCAGAAAGTCATTTAGCATTTATATTTAGCATTTATATTTAACATTTAGCATTAACATTTAGCATTTAGATTTAACATTCAGCATTTAAATTTTACCTTTAGCATTTAGATTTAGCACTTACATTTAACATTTATCATTTATATTTAACATTTATCATTTATATTTAACAGTTAGCATTTATATTTAACATTTATCATTTATATTTAACAGTTAGCATTTCGATTTAGGATTTAGATTTAATATTTAGCATTTTTCATTTAACATTTAGGATTTAAATTTAACATTTATTATTTAGATTTACTATTTTTAAGCTAAATGTGACTAAATTTAGGTGGTATTTAAGTTGCTTTACAAACGGCACCCCACAGTTTGGTTCATATTGATGCTACAAGGCGTGGCTAACATTTAATTTATATCAAAGTGTAATTAGCTGCTCTATAAACTCCATCAGGGCTCGGGATGTCGGACGGCGCTGCATCGCTGTGCCACGGTGGGGAACAGTAGGACCATGGCTGCTCTGATAGATGGAGGCTGTGCCCTGGACCTGCAGGACCAGGTGAGTCAGGAACTGGGCTGTTTCATCCTCAGGTGAAAAACCAGTTTGACTTGGTGCTGTGTTTGTGTTTGAGGACGGAAACACTGCGCTCCATGAAGCGTCTTGGCACGGTTTCTCTCAGTGCGTTAAACTGCTCATCAGGGCCGGAGCCGGCGTTCACATTAAGAACAAGGTAACAGTTTTAAAAGTGCAGCCCAGACAAAAGGACCAGAGGACAACTGGACAGGAAGAAAACCCATGCAGGCATGGAGAGAACACGCTAACTCCACACAGATGAGTTCTTCTAAATGTAGATTATTCCTACGTGGAATTTCTGCTGGGATTCCTTCCAGAATCTGTCATTTGGCAGAAGTTTCAGGTCCTCTAAACCAGTGATTCACACATTTTTCAGCCTCAAAACCACAAAATAATTAGTTTCAGAGACTTTGATCTTGGCTCTTGTTGGCTGAAGAACAAGCATCACTAATAAACTAAATTACAACACAAACAGCCTCGATAAGAGGTAAACTTTTCTGCTTCTCTTTTAGTAATTATGGCAAAAATAATGCAATTTGCAATTTGTTTGATTTAATAAGATTTTTGAAGACGAGGTGTTTGTTGACCCACATTAACCTCAGCTTTGTAAAAACAGAAATCTGCCTCAGAGTCCAGAAAAAAAACAGTTTGACTTTTCCTAACAGGAGCGACTTGTGAAGGTGTCACACTGCTCTGTTAAAAGGATTTATTTTATAAAAGACAGGCTCTGCCTCCACCAGCAGCCTATTTAATTTCTACCTTAGAAATGTTTGCGTGACTCGGAGCATTAAACTCTGAAACCTGATTGCAGTTTAAGTGGTTTCACGGTGAACTCTAAATAAAAGCCGTCTGGTCAGAAGWATATCTGACACAGAGGTAAACAAGCTTCTAACAGAACAAACAAACATTATTTATATAAATCCAACAATCACCTCGAGGTTAACCGCCACATCACTGTAAAAATAAATCCAACARTCTTGTTTCTTCCTGCAAAACTTCTCAAACTCAGCCTCGGCTCTCTTTGCACTTTCAGGTGGGAAACACAGCTCTTCACCTGGCGTGTCAGAACGGACACGCTCAGACGGCTCAGCTCCTGCTGATGGCAGGGTCGAACCCCGACACCAAGAACAAGGTGAGGAAAAAAGATCTCCTTTAAACTGAGCTGGAAGGATAAAGGTCAGTAAAATCTGGCTTCTTGCAGTTGGGCGACACCTGCGCACACCTGGCTGCTCGCTACAACAACCTGAGTCTGCTGAAGATCCTGCTGAGGTCCACGTGCAGCGTGTCAGAGACAAACAAGGTGAGACATAAGACAAACCTGATAAGAGACATGAGAAGACCCAGGTGAGAGAAATTAGACTAACCAGGTAAAATATAAACCAAACCAGGTGAGAGAAGTAAGACGAACCAGGTGAGAGAAGTAAGACAAACCAGGTGAGAGAAGTAAGACAAACCAGGTGAGAGAAATAAGACAAACCAGGTGAGAGAAGTAAGATGAACCAGGCGAGAGAAGTAAGACAAACCAGGTGAGAGAAGTAAGACAAACCAGGTGAGAGAAGTAAGACAAACCAGGTGAGAGAAGTAAGATGAACCAGGTGAGAAAAGTGAGGCAAACTAGTTGAGAGAAGACTAACTAGGTGAGAGAAGTAAGACAAACCAGGTGAGAGAAGTAAGACAAACCAGGTGAGAGAAATAAGACAAACCAGTTGAGAGAAGTAAGACGAACCAGGTGAGAGAAGTAAGATGAACCAGGCGAGAGAAATAAGATGAACCAGGTGAGAGAAGTAAGATGAACCAGGTGAGAGAAGTAAGATGAACCAGGCGAGAGAAGTAAGACAAACCAGGTGAGAGAAGTAAGACGAACCAGGTGAGAGAAGTAAGACAAACCAGGTGAGAGAAATAAGATGAACCAGGTGAGAGAAGTAAGATGAACCAGGTGAGAGAAGTAAGATGAACCAGGCGAGAGAAGTAAGACAAACC
>NW_013952487.1:559658-564376 GCF_001266775.1 Austrofundulus limnaeus | reverse complement strand
AACTAGTTGAGAGAAGTAAGACGAACCAGGTGAGAAAAGTGAGACAAACTAGTTGAGAGAAGACTAACTAGGTGAGAGAAGTAAGACAAACCAGGTGAGAGAAATAAGACAAACCAGTTGAGAGAAGTAAGATGAACCAGGTGAGAAAAGTGAGACAAACTAGTTGAGAGAAGTAAGACGAACCAGGTGAGAAAAGTGAGACAAACTAGTTGAGAGAAGACTAACTAGGTGAGAGAAGTAAGATGAACCAGGTGAGAGAAGTAAGACAAACCAGGTGAGAGACGACAAACCAGGTGAGAGAAGAAAGACGAACCAGGTGAGAGAAGTAAGACAAACCAGGTGAGAGAAGTAAGATGAACCAGGTGAGAAAAGTAAGACAAACCAGGTGAGAAAAGTAAGATGAACCAGGTGAGAAAAGTAAGACAAACCAGGTGAGAAAAGTAAGATGAACCAGGTGAGAGAAGTAAGACAAACGAGGTGAGAGAAGACATACTAGGTGAGAGAAGTAAGACAAACCACGTGAGATAAATGAGACAAACCAGGTGAGAGAACTAAGATGAATCAGGTGAGAAAAGTAAGACAAACCAGGTGAGAAAAGTAAGACAAACTAGGTGAGAAAAGTAAGACAAACTAGGTGAGAGAAATAAGATGAACCAGGTGAGAGAAATAAGATGAACCAGGTGAGAAAAGTGAGACAAACCAGGTGAGAAAAGTGAGACAAACCAGGTGAGATAAATGAGACAAACCAGGTGAGAGAACTAAGATGAACCAGGTGAGAAAAGTAAGACAAACCAGGTGAGAGAAATAAGACAAGCCAGGTAAAACATGAGACAGATTATGAGAAACATGAGATAGATTATGAGAAACATGAAACAGATTATGAGAAACATGAAACAGATTATGAGAAACATGAGACAAACCAGGTGAGACATTAAACAAAGCAGCAGGAGAATAATGCATTCAGGTCTTTGTGTCAAAATGAAGTAAAACCAGAATAATCCTTTTTTTTCCTTCTTTTGTCTGGAACACTTGTTCTGTTAAAGCCTCAGCTCTTTTTGTATCGACTGTTTCTGTCAAGCTGCAGGCAGGAGACACAGCTCTGCATGTTGCTGCTGCTCTGAACCATAAAAACATTGTTCAGCTCCTTCTGGCAGCTGGAAACAACGGGAGAATTCAAAACAAGGCAGGGCGAACCTCCAAGGTTGGTCAATGTAAATATAATTTACTGGAAATATGAAATCAGCTTTTTCAATATTTTATAGGTAAAGTCTGAAGGGTTTTCTCAGAAACACAGGTTTGTCTCTGAGAGCACATCTTTTGTCTTTCAGGCAGAAAAAACCTCCCCGGATAAAACCAGAGCCAAGAGGAACMAACAGACGGCTCTTCTTCTCACTAAATCTCCTCAGGTTCATGTCCTCATAATAAATGAAAATAAGAATCGGGAGTGTTTTACAAACTGAAACAGCTTCTAGATGTTGACGTTAAAGGTTCACAGTAAAGTCTGCAGTGTTAAATCAACACTTAGATTTAAATTTAACACCATGTCCGAGTCTATTTGGTCCTTATCTGAATTCGTGTCAGTTTAACTCTTTCCATAGTTTTACATTTTCAGAGTACAATTTAACTCTAAACAGAGTTAAAAATTAACACTGACTAACACTGTACAGTGTTAATAAAACTTAACACTTCAAGTCAAATAACATTAATGAGAGTAATTATGATTCTAAGCAGAGTTAATGAGGTACTCCACTGTGGTGACAAATCAACTCTGATTCTCATGCTTTTCAACACTGCATTGAGTTATTGATAGTTAACACTGGAGGTTCATTTACCTCCTATGAGTGTTAATTTGACACTCGACTGTGCTGATTATTTACTCTTTTGCTGGGTAGAGGGGTGTAAAACAGACTCTATGAGGTGTCTTTACACAGCAAAGTGTGTTTGAAAGTGTAAGTTTAACACTTCAGTGTTAAGATCAACTCTTAGTGTTGCATTAACATTACACAGTAATTTCTGGATAAGTGTAATGGTGTCGACTTTCACACACCAGGAAGTACCTCTCACTCGTGTCGATTTATGGCCAATAACACAAACTTAAACATGATCAACTGATAAACCTGAACAAAACAACTAACTAAAATAACTAATTTTTACACTCATGAACTTCTTTAGTAGTCATAAACATACAAAAACATAATTTCTAAAAGATTACCCAGCATTCCTTGCTGAGAAAATACTGGTCTGTCTGACATGAGGTGATGGAAGAAGGCGGGGCTTTTCAGAACGCTTTTTTCAACACTGCATGGTGTCATATAACAACACTGTTAGGTGTTATATAAGACTAACTGTGGGCGGAGCTTATTTAACACTGTCCAGTGTTGAGACAACACTGAGGAAATCAACACTGGAAGTGAATTTTCTCAGCAAGTTTTAAAATAACATTAGGGGGAGTTAAATTAACTCTGAAAAGTTTAACACTGATATTTTAACACTCTGGTTGTTTCCTTATTGGATCATTATAAAAGTCTTCTGCAGTGATGTCACCAGGTGTTTCTGTCCTCAGGTTTGTCACCTGAGAAGAACGAGGAAACACAGAGCCAGAGCGCTGCCAGCTAAAGTAAGAAAACTGAACGTTTCAAATCAAAAAACAGCTGTTTTCAGCCGGTTTCATGTCTGCAGGTCAGCTGCTCTCTGAAGGAGGGAACAACCAAACAAACTGAGCCCAGATCAGCCAGCAGAGTGAGTCCTGAGCCTCACCTGGACACGTCTGAGGATTCATTATGAGCCTTTATTCTTATGAGTAATTTAATGTTTCTGCAGGGTTTGACTGAAGAGGATCTCACTAAAAGAAAGAATCGCCTCCGACTGCAGAATGTTTGTGATGAAGATGAGGGCAGGAAGGTCCTTCAGCTCTACACTCTGTACCGAGACAAGGAGGGCAAAGTTCGACAGGTCAGAGGTCCAAAGTGTTTCAAAACAAGAAGTTCAGTTCAGCTCCTCCTAGTTATCATAGTAAACTAAAACTAAATAACGAAAACTGAAATTGAAAAAAMATTTTAGTTAACTAAAATACATAAAAACTGTATTAAAATGAAAAAATGATAACTCACAAAAACTTTATAATCTTGTTACAAAACTAACTAAAACTAACTCAAACTAGAAGCACTCAGRGAGTGCAAACCTCCACCAAGTCCAATTCCCCCCATCCTGTAAGAGTTAATGCGCAAAAGCAGAGATGGAAACACATTAGCCGAATAAGTTGTGACGTAGTGAACATTTAAGCAGCAGTATGCACGGGATTTCTTCTCTGTGGAGTCCAATGTGAAAAAAAAAGTCAGACTCGTCACCCGACATTATTGTTGAAAGCTTTCACATCGGTGCTACGTGATTCAAAAAAGCAGAGTTTTCCTCGCGCGTGTAATCACACAGACACACACGCGTCTTCCTATCTTTGTGAGGACCACACACAGCGGTCACAACCACGCTCTGCGCATTCTTTTTCCTCCAAAGTTTGGCGAGAGGTGGATAGTGGGGCGCACAAAGAGCTCTCGACTTGATCTGGCCTCATTTAAATAATAATAAAAATGAACAAACAAACCAACCAACAACCTCCGAGTCTGAAGTCCACAGCRTCACTCCAATTCCTCGATCTTCATCGATCTGCGTACAAGCCTACCGACAATGTGGTGTGTTAGAGGAAATGGGAAAAATAGGTTTCATGGTGCAGTCACGTACTTCGTGGTCACAAAACGTTCTCTAAATGTGCACCAAATGTGTAAAAATGTGCACATTATGGCAAGAATTATTCATCGTTACATCTGGTTTTAATATTACTTTTATAAAGTTTGAAGTCCAAACACTGAAAGCTCTCGCTGCTTTTTACAGAAGCCCTGTGAAAGCATCACAGCTTTGCCGATCTCAGAGGATTAAATGAAAAAAATTTCCGTTATCCGCAACGTGATCCAGAACATCACCAAAATTTARTAGTGTGTTCTTTGTGCCAGTATCCACATGTGGTGTAAATGTCATGACAATACGTCCACAAGTTTTTGAGAAATGTTGTCCACAGTCAGAACGACAGAATGACAGAATTACGCGACTGAAAACATTACCTTGCCCTTGGCGGAGGTAACTATAATGAACAATCCTAAACTTTTATAACCTTGCTCCTCTGCAGCAGATCTGTGTTTTTATTCTCATTTATTTATTTATCAGTGATAATCAGACGCTTCTCCTCAGGCTCCGGCCGGCAGCTGCCCCTGTGAGCCGCAGCTGAAGAAGCTGGAGCATCAGCTGAAGGCCTCAGAGGAGGAGGTGAGGCTGCACATCCTGAACGTCCAGCAGGAGGTCAGCAGGTGTCTGGACAGGGCGGAGCGCAGGACCCGGCAACAGGTCAGCGTCTCCGCAGGTTAAAAACCATCAGACACCTGCAGGAGCTCTGACRCCTCACGTTTCTTTAAACAGCTCAGAGTGTTGGACCTCCTGACCCAGGAGACCAGGAGCATGGTGCTGAGGATGGAGCAGGAGGCTGCACGGGTCAGAGCCGAAGACCGGAGGGTTCAGGTAACTACGGGTGCAGAAGGAAATGTAAAAAATAAATATGTATTTTTATTATTTAGCTCACTGTTTTTACATTTAGCTCATTTTTACAAAATGTTAAATTTAAATGTTAAAAAATAAATATTTAAATATTAAATCCTAAATTTAAATATTTAAAT
>NW_013952487.1:556567-559022 GCF_001266775.1 Austrofundulus limnaeus | reverse complement strand
CACCACAAAAAAGAACCAATCACGACAGTTAAATCAGGAATTTCAAGAAGTGAACAAGACATTGTAATTTTTTTGCCTTCTGATTAGTAGAGAAGTGAATAGATTGTATAAATTGTGTAAACTCAGTCATGAAGGAGATAAAATTTGTTTCTTTCTTTAAACATTTGCTTTTATGTGTATGAAATTTGGCCTRACAGCRACCGGTAGCTACCRSTGTTTGATGATGTAATCCGTACTGTCACAATTCTAAATTGTTTTGCACRSTTGTAACCTGAGCACTCGAACACTTATGTGCACTTCGACTGAATCCACACTTCACAGAGGGGTTTAGGGTGCGCACTGAGCATTGGGACTGGACCATTATATTCAGCAGAGGCCATTATTGATGTTTGTCGCAGAATGATGACATCATCCTGGTTATCTGACACAAATTTCTGCTAACTTCTTCTAACACCGCTAAAGATAATATCTAAAATTTAAATTCAAAATATGTTCATAAAAAACAAAATGAGTGGTACCTGGGGTCCAGCAGCCTCAACTGCAAGTTTGATAGAGAAGCTTTAGCTGCATTGGAGCTAGCTGTTGCTATTGTCTCAGGATGATGACATCATAACATGAGCAGCGCACCAACAGCAAAGGCTGCGTTCCATTCCAAAATACATAAATGTGAACTTCAACATTTAACTTAAGCATTTGAGGTTTACCTTTTACATTTAAATATTTAGATTTAGGGTTAAATATTGAAACACATTTTTCAACATTTAATTTTAATATTTAGTAAAAAAAAAAAAAGCTAAATGCAAGAACAACATAGCAAAATGCTTAGTAATAGCTAATAGAAGCCTAATGCTAGTTAAAAGCTAAAATACATAAATGTGAACTTCAACATTTAACTTAAGCATTTGAGGTTTACCTTTTACATTTAAATATTTAGATTTAGGGTTAAATATTGAAACACATTTTTCAACATTTAATTTTAATATTTAGTAAAAAAAAAAAAGCTAAATGCAAGAACAGTGAGCTAAATTTTGAAAAATAAGTTGGTGAAATTTTTTAACGTTTCATTTTACACTTGGTGCTCCATAAGATAAAAGGTCACCTAATTATGGTTTCACAGATGTGTCTGAGATAAAAAAAAAAAAAGACAAATCCAGGAAGATTTGACTAGAACTGTGATTAAATGTAGATTTTTGTCTCGTGTTAAATCTTTCCTGTTTGTTCCRTCTTCAGGCTGCTGCGAGACACGAGCTGGAGACCTGGTGTCTGTCCCTGCTGGAGGACAGAGACCTCCATGTCCCGGCTCAGACCCGACGCCACAAACTGCTGCTGGAGCCGTCTGCAGAACCGGACCCGTCATCTGCAGAGCCCGACCCGTCATCTGCAGACAGCAACACTTCCCTCCCCAACAACCTGAGATCCAGATGTGCAGTGAGGATGAGGAGCAGGAAGTACTTTGAGATGAAGGAGGACAGAAGTTCTGGTACGTCACAGAACATCTGGGTTTAGATATTTGGAGAAATTAAACCTTGTTCCTGTGGAATATTTGATTTATTTTAAAAAGAGAGAAGAAGTCAAGAAGATAAAATTAATTAAATGAAACCAAACTGTTGTCTATGAGTTTAATTTTCCTCTCTGTAACTCGTCTCTTAATGCAGATCAGAACCAGAACCCTGCAGGTCCTGCAGAGTGCCCCTCAGGCCTCCTGCAGATCTCTGCTGCCCCCTCCTGGCAGCCTGCGGTGCTGCAGGACAGTCTGGGCTCTGCAGGGTGCGGGGATGACCCCCTGTACCCCCAGCAGGAGCACAGGGGGGCAGCTGAAGGTAAAACTAACCGAGGGTACTTCAAAGATCGACCATCTGAGACCAAACTGAGCCAGGAGAGGAACCAGCAGCGAGCCGTGGAGGTGAGACACCTGACATCACACCTGACATCACACCTGCTAGGTGTTTCCTCCTAAAAACTGACCTGGTGTTTCGGACCCTCTGACCTGGTGTTTCGGACCCTCTGACCTGGCACTGTGGCTCCTCCCCTTTGCAGGCGACGCAGCGTTTCTTTGACGTGGTGACGTCTCAGCTGGAACGCTGGTGCTGCAGGAGGATCCTGGAGGTGGAGCAGCAGGCGGAGCTCAGGGCGCAGGAGGACAGGAAGGAGCTGCTACAGCGAATCACAGAGCTGGAGGAGGAGCTTCATAGAGCTGGAGGAGGAGCTTCATAGAGCTGGAGGAGGAGCTTCACAGAGCTGGAGGAGGAGCTTCACAGAGCTGGAGGAGGAGCTTCACAGAGCTGGAGGAGGAGCTTCATAGAGCTGGAGGAGGAGCTTCACAGAGCTGGAGGAGGAGCTTCACAGAGCTGGAGGAGGAGCTTCACAGAGCTGGAGGAGGAGCTTCATAGAGCTGGAGGAGGAGCTTCACAGAGCTGGAGGAGGAGCTTCGCAGGCTGAGGAAGAGAGGGAGAAC
>NW_013952487.1:553041-556306 GCF_001266775.1 Austrofundulus limnaeus | reverse complement strand
ATACAAAGCAGAACACAGCTAAATGTATCAAAAGCATGTCTGTGTAATATTAGAATTTTCTGAGACAATGAATTTTGGTTTTTCATTTTTTTTTCCAGTAAGAGGTTTTTATTTAATAGAATTTTTGGACAAAAAAAATCACAATATATCACCTTGTTTACAGTATCGCAATATATCGGGATATATCGTATCGTGAGCCCTCTGTCATTATATGTATCATATCGCCAAATTCTTGCCAATACACAGCCCTTCTGCAGCTGCACATCTTTGTATCATGACAGAGAACCTAACAGATGATTCTAATGTATGAATGTGAATATGTCATGATGTGCAACGTCTGATTGTAATTATTAAAAAAACTGAATAATTATCAGGTGATGCTGAAGCACAGAATGACTGAAAAATCAAGTTTTTTTGTTTGTTTTTAAAGTTTTACTGTAAAATTTATTATTCTCTCTGCAGACCAATCTGACATGTTCTGTAATGTTAATAATTTGATTCTGTTTTGGTTCTGGTGCTGGTGTTTCCTTTATAATGCTGAGCTGTAACCTSTTTTTAAACCCTTTTTTCCTAAACTTATTGAAACATTCCTCAGTCTGACTGAAACATTTCTTACATCAAACTAACTTGATCTAATTCGATCCTCTGACCAGTTTGTCATGTTTTTATATTCTCACTCCATATTTATACAAATATTCTTGTGCTACGGTTTTATTTTCAGATTTTATTTCTCAAAAATGTTAATGTAAACCATTTCTGCTCATCTGGAGCAGGAAAATAAGAATTTAAAAATCATCCACAGGGCCTCGAATTAATGTGAACTTCAGGTTATTAAATTCACATCAAACCATTTAAACTAAATCAAATCATGACCAATTAAAATAGTTGTGACAGGTGAGTGGACCCATTTTTTTTAGAAGTTCCAGTGATCAAAATCACACCATGGACGTAGTGTAAAATTGCATTTTTTTATTCCAATAAAATTGCACAATTTAATTATTTTTCAACCAGTTCAAACAAAGTTTGTATTATTTGCTTATTTTAGCTACATCCAATAAAATGGGACATTGTTTTTGTCACATTCCTAATATAGGCTAATTGTGAYATTAAACCAATTTGATTCTACTTAAACCGAACTTTGATAACAAAACTGGTATTTTTTTTTTCTCTTAATGGATTCAAAGTTTCTGTGTTCAGTCTGGATCGTCTTCCACAGAAAATACTTAAGAGAATAAGGAGATCATCTTTTTATAATTAGGAGTCAAAACGTTTGTCAAAAGGAGGTTTTATATGATGAAAATGCAGCTGATCAGAGTGAACTTACCTCCAAACTTGACCAGGTGAGTCCTGAAGCTGATTCACCTGAACACCTGCACCCTGTGAGGACCCAGACCAGGACMAGGGTTCAAACTGATGTAGGTCTGCAGCTTCCTGCGGTGTTTAGCTCTTTAGTGGCCCCTGCTGCTCAGGATGTGAACTGCAGCATATTTTAATTTATCAGATTAAAAACATGAGCAACAAACAAAAAGAAGAGTTGCAACAAAAAAACGGAAATAACTTTGTGAACATCTTTTTAAAGCTTTAACGGTTTTGTTTTATTCATGAAACACTGGAAAATGGTGTTTATTTTTAAATTTTGGGCTGAAGTGTTTTGCCTTAATAGCTGGGTGTTTTCTCATGGAGTAAAACAAACTCAACACAAACAAAAAATGGCCTAAAGGTACTAAAACACTTTGTATTTAGGATCTGATCTGCACCAAACAAACTCATTAAAGCTTTGTTATTATAAAAAAAATAAAACAAAGTTAAATTACCAGAAATATGAAGTTTAAAACTTAAAAGTTTTAAAAAAATAACTTTAACAGAGTGGCTGCAGTGCATATTTCCCTTGAGCTTGGCTGTGTGGGGTGAAGGTCTGCGTGTGGGCGGGGCTTGTATCGGGTGGGCGGGGCTTTGGTTGTGTAACYCAGCGGTCCTGATGTAACATCTGGCTCGGCCTCAGCGACCACACAGCAGCTTCTGAAGGGAAAATCAAATCAATGCTGCATCGATTTCATGGGGGCGCGATGGAAACCTAATTAAAGGCCCCGAAGGCACAGCTGGTCCGTTCACACAGCTCGAACCAGAGCGCGTAAAAATACAAAACTCAAGTTTGACTTCAAAGAGACAAAACATGCAGCTGATGCAGGGAGTCCAAAATACACAGAAGCTGGAATCAAGACAAGAAAAGCTGAAAAGACAAGGATCAGAGAAGCAGCTGAAAACAGTGAGGGTGGAATGACATGTAAGACAGGTGTGAGGATGATTGGTCAATGTGGACCACCTGTTCAGGTGAAGCAAAACAGACTGAGACAACCTGAGAGAAACTGCTTTAACTAATACAGACCAAAACAAAACCACAGACTCTGACACCAATGATCCTCCATGACCCGGTTTTTGATTCTCTGATCATCTGGTTTTCTTTTCTTGGACCAGTTTTGGTGGTTCTGACCCCTTCAGACCCAAACACCTGCTTAATATCACTCAAATCCTCAAATTAAAGTACCTGTGACATCTTTTTTTTTTGTYATGAACATGGTTGTATGATTGGAAAGATAACAATAATAACAAATTGCAACAAAATTTAACGGAGAGTTGTTGAGATATTCTCCTGTTCAGTAACAGGAAGTGATGTCAAAGGGGAATGTCTGCATGTAAACACAGCGCTGCTACACTAACTAACAACACAGACTGCAGAGACGAATATGAAGTTTCTTTAGGTTATTTTGAGTGACTATCAGAGATAAAGAAGAGTCAGAGTTCAAATAATATTGTTTCTAAAAATAAAGACCTTTTTTAAAGAGTTCCCCTTCGATGTCACTTCCTGTTTCAGTTTGTCTGAGCCAAATTCAAAAGAAAATTAATCAGTTATGTGATGAAATGGGTAAAATTGTGTGTATTGTGTCAAGTTTATTAAATATAAAGATGTTTTCTTTGACTTTTTTGTGTTTGAAGGAAATGCATGTCAGGAACTTTAAAGTTTGACATTTTTCCAACAACTTGAAGGACAGAAAGTTTAGCTTCTGTCTGATATATCTCAACGTCACCACCCTCAAATCCTCTGAAAGGTTTTGTTCTGAATCTGGACCAACAGGCCTGAGGTCTCCAGGGTCTGAGAGAACAAACATTCCTCTCTGTCTCTGAGGCTCGTATCGACGGCCCCGGCTGGAGTTTGGCTCTCCTGGCACGGGTTGATGGAGCGAGGTGGGGCTGGGGACAAGCGAGG
>NW_013952487.1:548614-552984 GCF_001266775.1 Austrofundulus limnaeus | reverse complement strand
GGGGGGGCAGTGTCCCAGCAGGAGCTGATCAATGCTCACATCCTGTGAACCCTGCATGAAGCACAGCAGAGTGTTCCCAACACACAGACACACACACCAACGCAGCAGAGGGGCGAGGACGGCCCGATGGGGTCCCGATAGAAGCAGGACGTCCGGACCAAACATCTCCATGGGGTAAAAAAACAAACAAGGAGACGCCGCCATCACCCGTGATTCATCAACACGACGGCGTGCACGATGAAGGACGGGCCAACCTGTGACATATGAGGTGACGTTTGCATGTTTTTTGTGTCACGGCTGATTGTGAATGTGTTAGTTCACGTGAAGATTTTAAAAAACATGAAAAACAGGAGATCTGATGAAWGTTTTTAAGGTTTTCTGTCAGTCAGCAGCTTCATGGTTAAATTATTGACCCTGTCATCCTCTTTCCAAACAAACCCAGCACTACGAGGGCCCCGAGGGGCCAAAACACCAAAGCAATAAAAACAACGGCAAAACAAAATACTTTATTTACCATCTCTGAAACGCTACTGGTTCTGTTRAGAAATCAGGACATGTTTGGAACAGAACCCTACAAGTCCTAGTTGGTTTTACAGTTGGCTCTCCTCTTAATGGAAGTCTGGATTGTGTCCAACAGAGGCACCAGCAGAGGTTCTGATGGGTCTTTTGGGTGGTTACATATTAAAGGTGTTTTTGAGGGTCACAGTGGGGCGGAGCTTGTCCCAGGGTTAAACCCGGACAAGTCACCGGGTCAACGCCCGGGGCAGTTTAGACACTCCGGTTAACTCAACCTGCATGTTTTTGGAAAAGATTTAGCTTAACGTTACTGCAGGAATGAAACACTCGTTAAAGTTTGGTTTCCMGTTCRAACAAATGCGGCACCGTCGAGTCTAACGAGTCGCTTCTGTGTCTCCTCAGTTCAAGTATGTGGCAGTGAAGCGGTGAAAGGCTGACCATGGGGGACTGGAACCTGCTGGGCAGCATYCTAGAAGAGGTCCACATCCATTCCACCATCGTGGGGAAGGTCTGGCTCACCATCCTCTTCATCTTCCGCATGCTGATCCTGGGAGCGGCCGCCGAGGACGTCTGGGACGACGAGCAGTCCGAGTTCGTCTGCAACACGGACCAGCCGGGCTGCAAGACGGTCTGCTACGACCGAGCCTTCCCCATCTCCCTCATCCGCTTCTGGGTGCTGCAGGTCATCTTCGTGTCCGCGCCCTCGCTCGTCTACATGGGCCACGCCCTCTACTGCATCCGGACGCTGGAGAAGGAGCGCCACCGGCGGCGCATCCAGCTGAAGGAGGAGCTGGACGAGACGGAGCAGGCGCTGGAGGACCACAAGCGCTTGGAGAGGGAGCTGAGGAGGCTGGAGGAGCAGAAGAAGGTGAAGAAAGCTCCCCTGCGAGGCTCCCTGCTGAGAACCTACATCATCCATATCCTTACTCGCTCCGTGGTGGAGGTCTGCTTCATCCTGGGTCAGTGCGTCCTGTACGGGATCCACCTGGAGCCCCTGTACAAATGTGAGAGGCGTCCCTGCCCCAACAGCGTGGACTGCTACATCTCCAGGCCCACGGAGAAGACCATCTTCATGGTCTTCATGATCGTCATCGCCGGGGTGTCGCTTTTCCTGAACATCCTGGAGATACTCCACCTGGGTGTGCGTAGAATCAAACARATCCTGTACGGAGACAGGTACGCCGAGGACGACAGTTTGATCTACAGGTCCAAGAAGAAGGTCTCCTTGTCGCAGCTCTGCGTCATGAGCCACGTTTCGCCTCACAACGGGCCTTTGACTCAGACCTTCAAAGTCCTCCAGGAGGCAGACATGAAGCCTCTTCACTACGGCAGCGGGCTCAAAGCCGGCCACGAGCCAATGAGACACAACAGCTTGGCTCATCTGGGTCAGACCGGGTACACCTGCCCACAGGCAAGGATACCATTCAGGTCTGAGGACAGCTGCGCGACCCAGATCCACCAAAGAAGAGAGAGTCTAGAGGTCCACGCTGTGACGCTGGACCACCATCCAGGCTGGARCTCTGCCATGTCCACGGTCGAGGAGGACACGGCGAGCCAAGGAGAACTCCACGAGGAGGAGCGTTCTCAGCYGGGCCATCTGGACTCTCTGCTGCCCGGCAGCGCCCTGAGGCCCGGCGCCATCAGGGACCCCCTCAAAGACAACAGACGAGAGTCTACGATCAGCCAGTTCCAAAACCCCAACCCCAGGAGGACCAGCTTCATGACCAGGCCGCCGTCCGAGAGCCTGTCATCCATGACGGGGTCCACCAGCCCGTCCTTACACAGCTCCGAGGAGTCCGATGAGCTGTGCTCGCTGCAGGGAGACATGCCCATGATGCCGCCCGCCGGAGGCCGGAGGATGTCCATGGTAGGTACAGATCCTGGTCCGGATCATCTGAGAGCACTTCATCCTGCAGCAGAGCTTCTGTCAGKGCAGGAGCAGGATGTTTTCCATCATTTATACATAAAAACACACAGTTACAGTCTGTTGACCCACAGGGATGAAGTTGTCTTTGAGTCTGCGACATTCTGCTCCAAACGAGTCCAGCAGCAAAAATAAATAAAATATAAAAAATAAAAAAATTCACACAAAGAAAGTGATTTCTGTTGTTATAAAATCAGTGATGAGATCTGTTCAGACCAGAAACCTCCTCCAGAGTCTCAGGATAAGTTTATCAGATGAATGATGAAGATATTTTAAATTTAAGGAAACACGTTGTTCTTTGTTCCTTTATAACAAATTGGTTTAATTTCCTGAAGTCTCATCAACTGTTTGTGAATACACTCGGCTCTTTTCTTGATTTGTGGGGARATAAATCTCCTCACCTCTGCAGGGTTTGCGTTTTGGGATTGTGTTGAATTCATACAAACATTCCTTAATATTATGTCACTGGGCTGCGGAGAATCTCAGTATAATTTAAACAAAAGCTCATTTTAATGTCGCGGTCTCACTGAAGTCTTAGTTTGCAACCAGCGAGCAGTAAAGCCATGATTTGCACAGGGATTTATTTGCAGATTAAAGATTGCAAAACTGCWTTCTTGGCTGTGCACATTATTTCATTACTTGGCTCCGCCCACTTTGACCAGTTTTTATCTACTTTGGCAGCAGCCCCCATGATTTAATCCACTTGAGTGGACTTTTGAATTGAAGACAGGCAAAGTTTCACCTGAACATTCTGTGCTGTAAGCCTCTGTGTGACTATTCTTAGGGACTCAAAAAAAAGGCCGTTTTAAAAAAATCGTCCTCGCTGAACGCATCTTCACGGGTCGCTCACTGGGTTGTAAATCCTCAGAATTCAAAATCAGGTTTGACTCCAGTAGTTACAGGTCAGTTAGCTACTAGATCTTTCCCTGCAGCAGTCTGGTAACGAGTCGTGTTTCGAACTGGTCCAGGATGGTAAAACTCTGGAGATAAGAAGGTTGATCTGACAGCCAGGTGTCAGGTAACACACCTGTAGCATCACCCTGGTGCTTTTTGGAGTAACTTTAAAAACAAGCATGTTTATTTAGAACTAAAACCCTTTAACTGATCCTGTTCATCTCCACATTAAGTCTTCTACATCTCATCATGAGTTTCTTCCTTTCAGAGCATGTTCCTGGACATTTCCTCCATCATGAAGAAGTGAGGACCTGGGTTCTTCAGCAGCTCGGACCCAAACAGCAGAGAAACTGTATCAGTGATACGTCGATTCTCCGGGCGAGTCGCATGGGGTCAGGATCGATCGGGCAGCCGTGATGAGGCGGTCGACTCTCAGCCGCAGAGCAGCGAGTTTCAAAACGTCCCAGCGAGCGTTCGGCTGCCAAACGGAGGGTTTTATAAAATCAGAGACAAACTCCAGAGCAGGGGTGGGCAATCCTGGTCCTCGWGGGCCGCAGCCCTACAGGTTTTATGTTTTTCCCTGCTCCAACACACCTGATTCAGACATTAAATTACCTCTTCCAAGTTTTTTACAGTGTGGAGGACCCAAACTGACATAACTAATAAAAACAAAAAAGCAGAAACATATAAATGGACCAATGAATAAATTCAATAAAAAATGTGCCAATTAAAATAAAAAGGAGAGCTTTTTCTCACGTTTTATAATTTAAATGACCTTCATATTTATTTTTCCAATATATATGTGCAACAATACATCTACCCGCGAACAGTGTTTTAAGTTCAATACACACTTGTATCAAACAATACAGATTTTTAAAATTTACTTCATCAACATGTCTTCTGAAGATGCTCTGTGTTGAAGGATCAGTGGATCTGTGTTCGACTAATCCACCCAGGCAACATTTGATTTAAAAACTGTACTTTTGAGGTTAAACAAATGTTCATAATTAATTTAAATAAAGTACAAGTTAAAAGG
>NW_013952487.1:538579-543299 GCF_001266775.1 Austrofundulus limnaeus | reverse complement strand
ATCCAAAGAACTGAAACATCCAGAGTTTCATCCAAAGATCTGAAACATCCAGAGTTTCATCTGAAGATCTGAAACATCCAGAGTTTCATCCAAAGAACTGAAACATCCAGAGTTTCATCTGAAGATCTGAAACATCCAGAGTTTCATCTGAAGATCTGAAACATCCAGAGTTTCATCTGAAGATCTGAAACATCCAGAGTTTCATCTGAAGATCTGAAACATCCAGAGTTTCATACAAGGATCTGAAACATCCAGAGTTTCATCTGAAGATCTGAAACATCCAGAGTTTCATACAAAGATCTGAAACATCCAGAGTTTCATCTGAAGATCTGAAACATCCAGAGTTTCATCAGACTATCTGAGCTCTGGTGCTGCATGGTGACCAGAAGTGAGCTGCTGCTCGGTCCAAAACACGCTAAAACCATGAATCGTGGTTTGACTGTTTTAAGAGCCCGACAGAAAACAGTCAGTGTTTCATTTTACATTTGTCTCTTTCTCAAAAAGATTTACAATAATAAATTAAAAAATGTCACAACATAAAATTATTTCTATGCAAATACAAAAATCAAATTGAATTATTATATAGAGCTTCAATTAAATCCAACATATTTAAATCAGTGCAGATGTTATTTCTGTAAACCTTAAATCAATATTATTTTTACAGATACTGTAAACATGAGGTCAGAGTGTGGATTTTTAATATGTGACAGCAGGTTCTGAGTTCTGAAGGTTTACAGGTGTGACTGTCGGTGGTGGGCGGGGCTTTGGTTKTTCGAGCTGCAGCATCACTTCCTGGATCAGATAGCTTCTTCCATCAGTCAACAGTTTGTCTAAAAGAACCTGGAAGGCAGAAACTTTAGCTGCACCTTGAAGATTTTCATTTGTTCTCGTGTAAAATGATCAGCTTTAAATCTACATTTCAAAAACAAAACATTAAATCACTAAACTGTAAACATCCTCACAGCCACAGAACATTAAAACTCATTAATAAAAAATTATTTTCATAAAGTTGCCAACAGTAATGATGCAACATGAACAAATAATGTCCATAAAAATCAGAACGTTCCAGTCGACTCTTGATTCAACAGGAGTCACCATAAATAAAAGAAGTTTTTTTTAACGATGTCATCCCAGATCTCTGAGGTCTGAGCTGTCGAAGGCGTCCGCGGTGACGCGGTGACCCCGTGACCCCGCGGCGGGCACCAGAGCACGTTGCTGTGTGGACCCGACAGAATAGCAGCAGCACTCTCTGCAGCCACGTGCCGCTGCATCGACGTTTCAGCTCATGAATTTGGCATCTCGGCGATCAATAACGTGTCCGAGTGTTTGTTTGGAGCTCGGACTTCAAACCAGGCGGGCGCCATTAGAGGAACTGGTTTGTCAGAAAGAATCGATCAGCTGCTCTGAGTTTTAACAAGTTTTACAGACCAGAACCAGATCAGATCTGAGACCAGAATGCAATCAGATCCAAGACTGGATTTCACTCTAATTTGACACCAGATTCCACTTTAAACTGAATTCAGGTTCTGCTGATTAGCTGTGGCGGCCATCTTGAATCAGGTTGATTCCGAAAGTTACTCAGTTGTGGATTTTCATCTGAGTTTCATRAGAAATTTTGCTAACAGACAGATAAACACACAGACGTGGGCAAAAATATTATTGCCCCTTTTAGCCTCTGGTGGTCGGACATTAACAGACTTTAAATATCTAATTACAACTAAACGGTTAGAAAAACTGATATTTAATAAAACAGATCAAAGAATGAACTCTGTTGTTTGCTTGTTTGTTTGTTTGCTTGTTTGTTTGTTTGTTTGTTTGTTTTAATCTGGAAAATGTATGTTTTTTTACATGAACGGAAACTTATACTAAAGGCAACCAACAGGGGGCACTCATTTTGAACTAACTTCAACTTCTGTGTTCTCTTCTTGTATCTACTAATTATAAATGTCAGTGGTTTGAACCCAACAGAACTTTTCAGAGTCAGAACCAGGAAACATCCTGCATCGCACCACAGACAATTTGAAAACTTTTTATATTAAAATCTTAAACAAATAAGGAATAACGATCGTGAAGAAACCGTTTTAGAACCTGGAAAACTCTGGTTTGGTTCTGGTGTTAAACGGTCCCTGCTGTGAAAAGCAGCTGGAACGTCCGACGGAGCCGAACGTTTTTCTACGAGCAGCTGCACAAACCGAAAGCTCGGTGTCGAAAAGGAGAAGAAGACGGAACGTTTTGTACAGTTCCTGAGTTAAAACCTCCGAGGAGCAGCAGAACCGGAGAGACGTGGAGAAAAATATAGAGATAAAAGAAGAAAACTATCGAGATAAAAGAAGAAAACATTTGAGATTAAAGAAGAAAACTATCGAGATAAAAGAAGAAAACATTTGAGATTAAAGAAGNAAAAGAAGAAAACATTTGAGATTAAAGAAGAAAACTATCGAGATAAAAGAAGAAAACATTTGAGATAAAAGAAGAAAACATTCAAGATAAAAGAAGAAAACATTCGAGATAAAAGAAAAAAAGTTCCCAACTAAAAAGTAGAAAATGACAGAGCTAAAAGAAGAAAAAGTCCGAGCTAAACGAAGCTGCCAGAGGTGGTGATTTACAAAAAACAAACATCTGTACAAAACCTAAGACCAGTCCAAAAGCCCTGGTCCAAAGCTCTCCTGTCCTCCAGTATTGCTGATGAATCAAAAAGTGTGTCAGTGATTAAAAAAGGAGAAAATACTCAGAAGTTTCCAGAACCCCAAACAGTTCGGGTTTAGGACGGGTCTGACGAGCCCGGCTCCTCCGTCCTGCACTTCTCTGTCATTTCCTGACAGAAATCCGTCGTCACTGTGGGGCCGCGGGCTTTCCGAGCGGACCCCAGAACCAGATCCGGGCCGGCCTCGCCTCGACCCAGGTGCTCAGAGTCCCCTCCGGCTCGGACAGAGTTCTGGTCCGGGCGGGCCGACGGYGACTCGGACGTCAGGTCGATGCTGGCGGAGACGTGCGGGGCCTGGCCGTCCCGGACCTCCCTGCAGACCTGCTGCGAGAGGAAGGACAGGTTCTGCCAGAGCTCGGACATGCAGAGCTGCAGCTGGTTCCGCTCGCTCAGCAGCTTCTCCTTCTCCGACACCTGCAGAGACACACGGTCAGGTTCTGCACAGGCGGGTCCGAATAAACGGTTCTGATTGGAGGAGGTTCTGAAGGGTTGCAGTAAACTTTAATGTTGCTGCAATGGATTATGGGACAATGTGTGTGTGTGCGTGCGTGCGTGTGTTTTCGGACCGTACCAGTTTCCGGATCTCACACTCCAGGTTCTGGATGCAGTCCAGCTTCCTCTTGCGGCAGCGCTGGGCGGCGATGCGGTTCTTGCTGCGCCGGCGGATGTCGTGGATGAACTCCAGCTGCTCTGAGGTCAGTTTGTGCATCTTGACGAGGATCTGGAAGTCGTTGCGAGGCAGGTTGGTGATCTGATCCACGGGGAAGGGCAGCTTCACCTGGAGGGAGAACAAACTCTGACTGACTCTGTCTTCATGACATTCAGGGGCGGAGCTAGAGGGGTGGCCCCGGGGGGGAAAGTGCCACGCCTTGGTGGTCACCACAGGTGCCACCCCCAAATAACTGACAAGTGGTTGCTAATCTTGGATTTTGTATTTGTATTTATACTTTGTATTTATACTTTGTATTTATACTTTAACAAAGTATAAATACTTTGTTAAAGTATAAATACTATACTTACTACAATACAATACTTTGTTGTTGTTATACAACTTAATACAATACTTTGTTAAAGTATAAATACAAATACAAAATCCAAGATCAGCAAACGCTTGTCAGTTATTTGGGGGTGGCACCAAATAACTGACAAGCGTTTGCTGATCTTGGATTTTGTATTTGTATTTATACTTTGTTAAAGGTTGCTCTCTGGTATTACAGTACTATTTTATTTTTTAGCTGTGAGTGTTCAAAATAACTGAATTGTTGCTCTTTGTAAAATTAGCATTAATGATTACAGGTTAGCTTAATTTGGGATTAGCTACCATTTACAGTTAGCATGTGATCATTCTTTGATACTCCACAACAAATTTCATCTCAATAAGTTTTATGATGGCTGAATTATAGCCTTTTAACGTTAGCTGTGGTGGCCATCTTGAATTTTTCATTAGCATTTACAATTTAGTAAAAATTGTTTTTGGCTACTTAGGGTAATTTTCATCTTTGTGTGTCTAAAAATGGCTGAATAATAAGTTGTGACTAGTATTTTTTAGCTATGATCACACATTTCAGTTCCGTATTTTTTAAAACAGCTAAAGTAAAGACATTTAGAATTAGTTGTGGTGGCCATCATCTAACCCAGACTGGTTTTCTTTATTTTTATGGACCCCACTTGGCCACTCCTGTGCCCCCACGGCAAAAAAAAGGTCTATCTCCGCCCCTGATGATATTTAGAAGAAGTTTTGAAACAATCAGGTAAATAAAACTATTTATTTCAGATCTTTAAGAAGTTTAACTTCAATTTATCTGAATAAATTTGAACTTCTATTTTGATTTAAAAACATCAACAGTGTAAATAATTTAAAGTTTTACTTGATGTGGTCCCAGTACCAGTACCATAAAGACAGGTGAGTGTAATGTGTTATAATGACCAGCAGGTGTCAGTATCAGGCTGGTTACTTCCTGTTTAACAGTAGTAGTATATAAAACCATTCATTCTGTGTATTATTATTATTATTAT
>NW_013952487.1:535710-537380 GCF_001266775.1 Austrofundulus limnaeus | reverse complement strand
CCGTCCAGAAGACCTGTACTATTCTTTTTCTTTTTGATTTTTTACCTGGATTACTGAGATGCATCAGGACATTTTAAAACACTTTTGTTTTCAATGTACTGAAATAAAAATAATAGTTACCATTAAAAAAAACTTGGTAAAATTACAGATCATCAAAAAAAATTACTTTAGTACCATAACCAAGTAAATGTACTTTGTTACATTACTTTGGGTTTCTGATAACTATTCTTATGTCTCAAAAATTATTTTTAAAACTTTCTCTGTTACCCTAAAAAATAAGATCCAGTAAAATGTTTAGCAATATCTGTGATTCTTCCTTTTTGTTGTTTTAATTTAAAGCCCCTGTAATCATCCAGAGTCTCTTTCTGTCTTGATGTGTTTTATTTTAGGTCATACGCTGCTTCAGGTATATATTTTTAAACCCAAACATTTCTTATGTTGCCTGTTCTCTTCCAGTCCCTTGAAAGACAGATAATGTTGGACTGTTTTGTGTCTGTTTGTCAACTTTTAGTTCAATAACGTTGGGAAAACTATCTAGTGTAAATGACCCTCTTCTTTGTGGACTTTAGACTTTTTAAGACCAGTATTGAGTTGAGGCCCCCTGAACCAGGCATCCTTCTCTTACTTTGCTTCTCAGTTCAGGAGAAATCTTCAGATCAAACTAAAGTTTAAACTTTTGTCTCTTTGGGGAAAACTGATAAAGTTTAAGGTCAGCTGCTGTATTTAAACTGGACTTTGTGTTTGTTTGTTTGTTTGTTTGTTTGTTTGTTTGTTTGTTTGTTTGTTTAAGAATGATTCTGTTTTATTTTGTTGACATCTTTAGCTTGTTTCATTGTGAGGATGGGACAGAAAACAGTTAATTATTGGAACAGAAAAGGAAGGAAGCCACAATGCTGGATCAGTTAGGGACAGTTACTAACAGATGAGGGGGTCAGAACACCTCCCACCTGCCTGCAGGGGGAACCAGGATGTTCCAAGTGGGTCAAAGATACAGAAACAAAGAATAAACATGATGAGGCTACATGCTTTAAATACAACAGAACTAAAGGAAAGTTCTGATCTACATTGACCTTCAGGTGATCAGTACCTGGTAACCTGGTTAGTGTTTGAATGAACCGGACCTGGATTGTCTTCGAAGGAACCAAACTTGGTTAGTGTTTGAAGGAACCAAACCTGGTTAGCGTTTGAATGAACCAAACCTGGTTAGTGTTTGGAAAAACCAGACCTGGTTAGTGTTTGAAGGAACCAAACCTGGTTAGTGTTTGAAGGAACCAAACCTGGTTAGTGTTTGGAAAAACCAGACCTGGTTAGTGTTTGAAGGAACCAAACCTGGTTAGTGTTTGAAGGAACCAAACCTGGTTAGTGTTTGGAAAAACGGGACCTGGTTAGTGTTTGCAGGAACCAAACCTGGTTAGTGTTTGGAAAAACCGGACCTGGTTAGTGTTTGAAGGAACCAAACCTGGTCAGTGTTTGGAAAAACCGGACCTGGTTAGTGTTTGAATGAAGCAGACCTGGATGGTGTTTGAATGAACCGGACCTGGTTAGTGTTTGCAGGAACCAAACCTGGTTAGTGTTTGAAGGAACCGGACCTGGTTAGTGTTTGAAGGAACCAAACCTGGTTAGTGTTTGAAGGAACCAAACCTGGTTAGTGTTTGAATGAACCGGACCTG
>NW_013952487.1:531938-533804 GCF_001266775.1 Austrofundulus limnaeus | reverse complement strand
GACCTGGTTAGTGTTTGAAGGAACCGGACCTGGTTAGTGTTTGAAGGAACCAAACCTGGTTAGTGTTTGAATGAAGCAGACCTGGATGGTGTTTGAAGGAACCGGACCTGGTTAGTGTTTGAAGGAACCAAACCTGGTTAGTGTTTGAATGAACCGGACCTGATTAGTTTTTGGAGGAACCGGACCTGGTTAGTGTTTGGAGGAACCGGACCTGGTTAGTGTTTGGAGAAACCGGACCTGGTTAGTGTTTGAAGGAACCGGACCTGGTTAGTGTTTGAAGGAACCAAACCTGGTTAGTGTTTGAATGAACCGGACCTGATTAGTTTTTGGAGGAACCGGACCTGGTTAGTGTTTGGAGGAACTGGACCTGGTTAGTGTTTGGAGAAACCGGACCTGGTTAGTGTTTGGAGGAACCAGATCTTAACCCAACACAGATGGAGATGAACGAAGAACCAAACTGACCTCAGGACCAGAGACTCTGGCGCCACCTTCACTGTCGCCCTCTGAGAACGAGCCCGACTCATCGCTGGAGTTCCCGCCGCTGGTACCGAAGCCCTCGCTTTTGATCTTGGCGCAGTCCTGAGAGAAAACCAGCTCCTTGCCCAGGGGGGTCCGGGCCTCCACCATCTGAACCAGGCTGCGAGGCGGCTGCGCGAACGAGGAGAGGTCAAAGGGCAGGCCGGACAGAGAGCTGCCATTGGCCACTTCATCTGGATAAGAGACGGAGGAGCAGGAGCTGGAAGACTGGGTTCTGGGTTCAGACRGTGCTGGAGAGTTAACGGCGACGGGGCATCTGGAGGGCGGGGCCTCTTCCTGCATCAGGGTGGAGTTTTTGTTTTTGATATTGTCCTCCATGTAAGGACGAGCCGCCGGCTGTCTGTCACCGGCTGCAGAGAAGATGACGGAGCATCGGTCCAGCTCCCCTTCCTGCTGGCAGGAGGAGGTCTTGGACCAGTCCATGTCCCTGTTGCTGGTCTTGAGGTCAGCCTGGTTCAGAGCATCCCCCTTGCTCCACAGCTGGTTGGTGAGCAGCTCCTGAATGGTTCTGCTGGACATGTTGCTGAGATCCAGACCGCCTCTCTGGAGGTACGAGCGCAAGCAGGACGAGGCTAACTCCTGGCCTGCAGAGGGCTGGGCCAACACGGGGACTCCTTCCACCTCCAGCTCCATCTCCAGAACCTCCTCCRTACCAAACTCCGGGTTGGAGCCGTTCCTGTCGTGCACCGCGCCCTCAAACGGAAACGGCTCCTCTTTGATCCTGGAGGGGGTGAGGAGGGTCTGCGAGGCAGCGCCGCCGTCCTCTGGTTCTGAGCCCAGCAGCGTTGGGTCGGCGTGTCGAGTCTCCTCGCCGCGTTTGTCCTCACAGACCTGGTACTCCCAGGGTTCGGGACGATCATCAGGCCGCGGGTCGGCGTCAGCTGCCAGGCCGGGCCGCTGCTTCGTCTCCGGGGGACAAACGTCTTCAGAGAAGACCGCGTCCTCGTCCTCGTACTCCACCAGGCCGTTGCTGGCCCCGTCGTTCTGCAGCTGGGCTTGAAGAAACTGGAAGCAGGAGTCTTCCAGGTTGTGCACGCCGAGCAGGTCGGCGCACAGCATGACCTCGTGGATGTTTTCTCTGTTCAGCACCAGCTTGGCCGTGTAGGCGAACTGAAGCAGCGGAGCGAAACCTCTGGCCGTCACCTGCAGGGGAAACAAGCCGTCCGGTTTTATTCAAAATACAGGAAAAATCTGAAAATAATTTATTTAAACTTAAATGTTGATTGTTTTTCTTCTCGTGGGTTCTGGGTGTAGCTCTTTCTGATTCATCACATCTGCTACTTCTCTGCAGTCAGTGTGTGTGTGTTCGTGTGTGTGTGTGTGTGTGTG
>NW_013952487.1:527847-528906 GCF_001266775.1 Austrofundulus limnaeus | reverse complement strand
GTGTGTGTGTGTGTGTGTGTGTGTGTGTGTGTGTGTGTGTGTGTGTGTGTGTGGCAGCACTGTGCTGAGTCAGATCTGCTCCGCCAATCAGAGGGAACCACCATCATCATCATCCTCGTCATCTCGATCCCAGTATGATGATGGGCTGCCTCTCTCAGGTCGTCAGTTTGTTTTATTGAAACCGAAGCAGCAGAATCACAAACTTCACGCTTTCACTGTTGACATGATGATCACATGATGATCACATGATGATCACATGATGATCACATGAACAATCGCTGCTTGGACAGTAAAGTTCACCCTAAATCTTTTGACTATTAAAAAAGGTGTGACCCCATCTTTTATCAGTTTAAATGTACAAACTTTGCTAATAACACAATAATAACAGGTAGAAAAATCTAACAAGGTTGAGTCAGGTTCTCTGGATGGGTTCTTTGTTGAAACGCTTCATCTTAAATAAGATTATTTTTGTCCCTGGAATGAATTTACATTAATTTATGATAGCGTGTCCTTTAAATGCATGATTAAAACCTCATTTAAAATGAGATTTTAACTGCATCAGGGTGTGGCAGAGCAGTTTGAAGCACACGTCTCCCTTTGTGAGAGCTAAAAAAATATCAGATTTCTTTTTCCATGGATTGTGTTTACATTATTATATGAGTCTGCCTTTTAAATGCATAAATAAAACATGATTTAATGAGATTTTAAATAAGTCACCATGTAGACAATTCATGTTTGATTGGCAGCACAGTTTGAAGCACACGTCTCCCTTTGTGAGAGTTTAAAAATCTGATTATTATTAGTTTTTTTTTTGCACAAGCAGTTTATTCACACAAATATTGGTGAGTTTGCCCTCTAAATGTATGAATAAAACTACATCAATAAGTGATTTTAACAACATCAGTGTACAGATAGACAATATTTGATTAAGAGAGTTTAAAAATATGATTATTGTGTGAATGCCATACATTCACACAATTGAGATCTTTTTTTCTTCCGTACGTTTTTCGGCACTTTTCTTTTTCCACAATTTTTGTGCTACTTCAACCATTCATACAT
>NW_013952487.1:525363-526916 GCF_001266775.1 Austrofundulus limnaeus | reverse complement strand
ATGCATGAATGAAACCTGATGAATGTGTTTTTAACTGCGTCAGAGTGTAGAGAGGTGGTTGGCAGCACAGTTTGAGGCGTACGTCTCCCTTTGAGGGAGCTTTGAAAATGAGATGGATGGAAATAAAATAATGTTTTGCTCCCGATTAGCGCTCACAAAAGCAGCACAGTCCTTTGTTGTTTCTTCCGCCRTCGCCGTTATGAGAATGAGACTTTCTAACCAACATGTTGCTGTTGGTTTCATCATCCTGCAGGCTGTTTTAGTGCGTCTGTGTGTGTGTTTGTGTTAAATCTACTCCAGCAGCACAGACCAACTGACCACCTGCTGCAGGTCAAACAGCAGATTTCTAATTTAAAGTTCAAATTCAGCTGAATAAAAACATAAAATGTGTTTTAAGATCAAACTGATTCAGTTCTTGATGATTTTATTTTGAAACTAAACGGCGACCAGCGATACGAATCTTTCAAGGAATGCTGCGCCTTTCCTCTCCTTCTCACATCAGCTGCTTGAACGTCTCCAAACAAGCAGAAGTGAAACGGGATCCGGCAACGACCCGAACGGCTCCATTAGCTGCTCCTCCCTCAGGAGATCCCTGCAAACGTCTCGTCATCACATCCGGGCCTCGTCTTTGTTCAGAGCAGCTCTCACAGACATCCTGATACCTGAACTCTGAGGTCGCCCAGAACCGTCATCCCTCAGACAACCCGCCGAGGAGTCCGGTCCAGGCCGACCCGACGGGTTCGGTTTCACCTCCAGCTCACTGACGTCACTCTGCCTTCAGGAAGCAGAAACTGGATCCGGCTCGTTGGGTTTCAGGAGGGAAAGTGAAGCGAAAAGAGGCGCGATCTGAGACTCTGAAAACAATTCAACCTGATCAGTCTGTTAGCAAAATATCTCATGAAGCACTGAACAGACTGCAGTGAAGCTCTCAGAAAACTGAATGAAAAACAACCCAATTCAAGATGGCCGCTGCACYTTCTCAACTAACTTTTTATTATTTAGCTCACTGTTCTCACATTTTGATATTTTTTTAAATAAATGTTCAATTTAAATGTTAAATCCTAAATCTATATTTTAATGTTAAATCTTAAAGGTTGCAGCTAAATGTTAAAGTTTCAGAATGGAATGCAGCCTTTCCCATTGGTGTGCAGCTTTTGTGATGTCATCAACCTGCGTTAAAAGCAACCGCCCATGCTGCTCCCGCTGCTGAAGACGACATTTAAAGCCTAAATCCAAAATGTGTTCAATGAAAACAATATAAACGATACCTGTGGTCCAGAAGTTTGAAGTCTTGTAGGGAAGAGTTAGCAGAAATAGCAACGTTTGCAGCATTAGCAATTTTAGCAGCGTTAGCAAATTTAGCAGCGTTAGCAAATTTAGCAGCGTTAGCAAATTTAGCGCCGTTAGCAAATTTAGCAGAGCTTGCAAATTTAGCAGCGTTAGCAAATTTAGCAGCGTTAGCAAATTTAGCAGCGATTGCAAATTTAGCAGCGTTTGCAAATTTAGCAGCATTAGCAAATTTAGCAGCATTAGCAAATTTAGCAGCGTTAGCA
>NW_013952487.1:523069-524829 GCF_001266775.1 Austrofundulus limnaeus | reverse complement strand
ATTAGCAAATTTAGCAGCGTTAGCAAATTTAGCAGCGTTAGCAAATTTAGCGCCGTTAGCAAATTTAGCAGAGCTTGCAAATTTAGCAGCGTTAGCAAATTTAGCAGCGTTAGCAAATTTAGCAGCGATTGCAAATTTAGCAGCGTTTGCAAATTTAGCAGCATTAGCAAATTTAGCAGCATTAGCAAATTTAGCAGCGTTAGCAGAATGAGCAGTGTTACAAGTTTTTGCAGCATTAGCACTGTTAGGAAAATAAGCAAAATTGGCAGTGTTAGTAGAATAAGCATTGTTAGCAGAGTTAGCATTTGTTTTTGTCTCAGAATGATGACATCAAAACAATAGCCGTGCACGAAAGGCAACCGCTGCATTCCATTCTGAAATAAACTTTAACACTTACGATTTAACTTTAAATTTAGATTTAGGATTAACATTTAGACATAACAATTTAAATTTAATATTTAGTAAAAATTAACAAAACATAAAATATTAGCTAGTTTTTTTTTCTAGGATTTTACACTCAGAAAATGACCTAAATAATGAAAATGTGTTGGCGACACTATTTAACATTTAATTTTAATTGACTCCCCGTAAACCAACACGAGACCAAAAAAAGTCAAAGCAAAGTCAAAATGACTGGACAAAAAAAATAAACAAACAAATCATGAAGCTAAAAACTAAACATGCAGAGTTTGTTTCTTATGGACAATGTGTTTACCAGGTGATTGAAAACTGCTCAAACAAGTTGTTTTTCTCATTATTTTTCTTTTCCATCAGGTTTAGCAGCAGATCTATTCTTATTTTACTTCATTCCTGTCCAGTTGTGATAAGTTTGTTTACCTACAGACTCCACACAGGCCAGTCACGTGACTCAAGCTTCCACGTGGCTTTTGGGCTCACCTTGGTGCTTTGTTTACACTGACTGCGTACCCTCATTTCAGAACCGGACCCGGAGAACAACTGCAGTAAACTATTTCAAACGTGCCTCATATTGTTTTAGTTTGTTTATTWGTTTGTTTGTTGTTGCCGTGAGGACCTTTAAATCCGGGTTTTCAGACACTTTAATCCGTGTGGAGAAAAGCTGGAGGTGTTTCCAGAAGATGGAGGAGTTTCTGCTTAAACAAAGAGCTCATCCATTCAAGGCAAGGCGTGTGCACGACACGCGCACGCCTTCCACATCCGAGCCTTTTAAAAAAAAAGCAGCTTGACTCGGAGCCGAGTTCTGAACGGTTCTGGGGTTCTGGTTCCGTCGGACCGCAGCGGATCGCGGCGGCTCCTGCAGCCGCGCTCAGCGCTTTGTTCCCGGGCTGAGGGCGGAGCGGCGGCCGCCTCCTTTGTCCTCGAGCCCCGGGAGCCGAGACCCGGTCCCGCCGCCGTTACCAGACCCACAGCTGCCATGCACGATGACCGGAGGCGCGTGCACGGCCCCGTGTCAGGCCCCGGGGGTGTAAACACACCGACCCACTCACACATACACACACACACACTCACACACAACAGCGGCAGCAGCAGCAGCGCCGAGCCGCCTCGGAGACACCCTCTCACGGACACATGCGGCTGCAGGAGCCGCTCCTCAAACTCACCGGATCCTCCAGAGAGTCCTCGGTCCGGCTCCGGTCACTGGTCCCAGCCTGTCCGCATGGTGGTCCCGAGCGGGGGGTCCGAGGGTGCTGCTGATGAAGCGCCTTCACTGGTCCAGAAGCTGCAGCACTGTTGACATCGGCTTAATGACGTCATGCTGCCCCCTCATTCACAACAACAAC
>NW_013952487.1:517854-519180 GCF_001266775.1 Austrofundulus limnaeus | reverse complement strand
CAGGTGTCCAACAGGCCGGACTGGTGTCCAACATGCCGAACAGGTGTCCAACAGGCCGGACTGGTGTCCAACACGCCGAACAGGTGTCCAACAGGCCGGACTGGTGTCCAACACGCCGAACAGGTGTCCACCACGCCGGACTGGTGTCCACCACGCCGGACTGGTGTCCACCACACCGAACAGGTGTCCAACAGGCCGGACTGGTGTCCACCACACCGAACAGGTGTCCAACAGGCCGGACTGGTGTCCAACACGCCGAACAGGTGTCCAACAGGCCGGACTGGTGTCCAACACGCCGGATAGGTGTCCACCACGCCGGACTGGTGTCCAACACGCCGAACAGGTGTCCAACACGTCGGACAGGTGTCCACCACGCCGGACTGGTGTCCAACACGCCGAACAAGTGTCCACCATGCCGGACTGGTGTCCAACACTCTGGACTGGTGTCCAACACTCTGGACTGGTGTCCAACACGCCGGACTGGTGTCCAACACGCCAGACTGGTGTCCAACACGCCGGACCAGTGTCCAACACTCTGGACTGGTGCCCAACACTCTGGACTGGTGTCCAACACTCTGGACTGGTGTCCAACACTCTGGACTGGTGTCCAACACGCCGGACTGGTGTCCAATACGCCGGACAAGTGTCCACCACACCGGACTGGTGTCCCAACATGCCGGACTGTTGCCCAACACTCCGGACTGGTGTCCAATACTCCGGACTGGTGTCCAACACGCCGGACAGGTGTCCAACAGGCCGGACAGGCGTCCAACAGGCCGGACTGGTGTCCAACAGGCCGGACAGGTGTCCAACAGGCCGGACTGGTGTCCAACACTCCGGACTGGTGTCCAACACGCCGGACTGGTGTCCCAACACGCCGGACAGGTGTCCACCAGGCCGGACTGTTGTCCAACTGGCCGGACAGGTGTCCAACAGGCCGGACTGTTGTCCAACTGGCCGGACAGGTGTCCAACAGGCCGGACTGGTATCCAACAGGCCGGACTGGTGTCCAGCACTCCGGACTGGTGTCCAACAGGCCGGACTGGTGTCCAACACTCCGGACTGGTGTCCAACACTCCGGACTGGTGTCCAACACGCCGGACAGGTGTCCAACACGCCGGACAGGTGTCCAACACTCTGGACAGGTGTCCAACACTCCGGACTGGTGTCCAACACGCCGGACTGGTGTCCAACAGGCCGGACTGGTGTCCAACACTCCGGACTGGTGTCCAACACGCCGGACAGGTGTCCAACACTCCGGACTGGTGTCCAACACGCCGGACAGGTGTCCAACACTCCGGACTGGTGTCCAACACGCCGGACTGG
>NW_013952487.1:507819-516971 GCF_001266775.1 Austrofundulus limnaeus | reverse complement strand
GGTGTCCAACAGGCCGGATTGGTGTCCAACACTGCGGACAGGTGTCCAACAGGCCGGACAGGTGTCCGACAGGCCGGACAGGTGTCCGACAGGCCGGACAGGTGTCCGACAGGCCGGACTGGAGTCCGACACGCCGAACTGGTGTCCAACACTCCGGACAGGTGTCCAACACGTCGGACAGGTGTCCAACACGCCGGACTGGAGTCCCAACACGCCGGACTGGAGTCCCAACAGGCCGGACAGGTGTACAACAGGCCGGACAGGTGTCCAACACTCCGGACTGGTGTCCAACACTCCGGACTGGTGTCCAACAGGCCGGACTGGTGTCCAACAGGCCGGACTGGTGTCCCAACAGGCCGGACTGGTGTCCAACACTCCGGACAGGTGTCCGACAGGCCGGACAGGTGTCCGACAGGCCGGACTGGTGTCCAACAGGCCGGACAGGTGTCCGACAGGCCGGACAGGAGTCCGACAGGCCGGACTGGTGTCCGACAGGCCGGACTGGTGTCCGACAGGCCGGACTGGTGTCCGACAGGCCAAACTGGTGTCCAACACGCCGGACTGGTGTCCAACACGCCGGACTAGTGTCCAACAGGCCGGACAGGTGTTCAACAGGCCGGACAGGTGTCCAACACTCCGGACTGGTGTCCAACACTCCAGACTGGTGTCCAAAAGGCCGGACAGGTGTCCAAAAGGCTGGACTGGTGTCCAAAAGGCCGGACTGGTGTCCAAAAGGCCGGACAGGGGTCCAACACGCCGGACTGGTGTCCAACATGCCGGACTGGTGTCCAACACGCCGGACTGGTGTCCAAGAGGCCGGACTGGTGTCCAACAGGCCGGACTGGTGTCCAACACGCCGGACTCGTGTCCAACAGGCCGGACAGTTGTCCAACAGGCCGGACAGTTGTCCAACAGGCCGGACAGTTGTCCAAAAGGCCGGACTGGTGTCTAACAGTCCGGACTGGTGTCTAACAGTCCGGACAGGTGTGAGAATACTTACTTCCTGTTCAGCAGGTGAGCGATCTCAGACTGGACACTCAGGTAGTCCTGAACCATCCGGATGTGCTGCTCGAACACCGCCATGGACTCTCGAGAGTTCGGACAGGGAGCCAAGGGCTGAGGACAAGTACACAACTCAGAGACAAGTACACGACTCTCAGACAAGTACACAACTCTGAGACAAGTACACGACTCTGAGACAAGTACACAACTCTGAGACAAGTACACAACTCAGAGACAAGTACACAACTCAGAGACAAGTACATGAGTAAGAGACAAGTACACAACTGAGAGACAAGTACACGACTCAGAGACAAGCACACAACTTAGAGACAAGTACACGACTTAGAGACAAGTACACGACTCAGACACAAGCACACAACTTAGAGACAAGTACACAACTCTGAGAAAAGTACACGACTCAGACAAGTACACAACTCTGACACAAGTACACGACTCCTAGACAAGTATACAACTTAGAGACAAGTACACAACTTAGAGACAAGTACACTACTCAGAGACAAGTACACGACTCAGACAAGTAGACAACTCAGAGACAAGTAGACAACTTAGAGACAAGTACAAAACTTAGAGACAAGTACAAAACTCAGAGACAAGTACACGACTCAGACAAGTAGACAACTTAGAGACAAGTACACAACTCAAAGACAAGTAGACAACTCAGAGACAAGTAGACAACTTAGAGACAAGTACACAACTCAAAGACAAGTACACAACTCAAAGACAAGCACACAACTCAAAGACAAGTACACAACTCAAAGACAAGTACACGACTCTGAGACAAGTACACAATTCAGAGACAAGTACAAGACTTAGAGACAAGTACATAACTCTGAGACAAGTACAAAACTCTGAGACAAGTACACGACTAAGAGACACGTACACGACTAAGAGACAAGTACTTAACTCTGAGACAAGTACACGACTCTGAGACAAGTACACAAGTCAGAGACAAGTACACAACTAAGAGACACGTACACGACTAAGAGACAAGTACACAACTCAGAGACAAGTACACAACTCAGAGACAAGTACACGACTAAGAGACAAGTACACAGCTCTGAGACAAGTACACGACTAAGAGACACGTACACGACTAAGAGACAAGTACTTAACTCTGAGACAAGTACAAGACTCTGAGACAAGTACACAAGTCAGAGACAAGTACACAACTAAGAGACACGTACACGACTAAGAGACAATGAGACAAGTACACAACTCTGAGACAAGTAAACAAGTCAGAGACAAGTACACAACTAAGAGACACGTACACGACTAAGAGACAAGTACACGACTAAGAGACAAGTACACAACTCAGAGAAAAGTACACAACTCAGAGACACGTACACGACTAAGAGACAAGTACACGACTAAGAGACAAGTACACGACTAAGAGACACGTACACGACTAAGAGACAAGTACTTAACTCTGAGAAAAGTACAAGACTCTGAGACAAGTACACAACTCAGAGACAAGTGCACAACTCAGAGACACGTACACGACTAAGAGACAATGAGACAAGTACACAACTCTGAGACAAGTACACAACCCAGAGACAAGTACACGACTAAGAGACACGTACACGACTAAGAGACAAGTACACAACTCAGAGACAAGCACACAACTCAGAGACAAGCACACAACTCAGAGACAAGCACACAACTTAGAGACAATTACACAAATTAGAGACAAGTACACGACTCTGAGACAAGTGCACCACTCAGAGACAAGTACACGACTCAGAGACAAGTACATGACTAAGAGACACGTACACGACTAAGAGACAAGCACACAACTCAGAGACAAGCACACAACTCTGAGAAAAGTACACAACTCTGAGAAATGTACACAATTCTGAGACAAGTACACAACTAAGAGACACGTACAAGACTAAGAGACAAGTACACAACTCTGAGACAAGTACACGACTAAGAGACACGTACACGACTAAGAGACAAGTACACGACTCAGAAACAAGTACACAACTCTGAGACAAGTACAAAACTCTGAGACAAGTACAAAACTCTGAGACACGTACACGACTAAGAGACACGTACACGACTAAGAGACAAATACACAACTCTGAGACAAGTACACGACTAAGAGACAAGTACACAACTCAGAGACAAGTACACGACAAGTACACGGCTCTGAGACAAGTACACGACGGAATCCAAAGAACCGTTGGGTCCTACAGAAAAGCAGCTCAGAACCTTTTGACCCGACAGGTAATCAGTCTGAGGTGAATCGATGTGAACTCACTTGGAGTTGGTGGTCCAGTTTCTGGTACGCTGAGGGAACCGGACTCTCTGATCCATTGGAACCTGAACAGTGACAGACCCAGAACCTAAATGAGCCAATCAGATCACTGGATTATACTGTAATTTGACTGAACTGAATTATAATCTGACTGAACTGGGTTATAATCTGACTGAACTGGGTTATGATCTGACTGAACTGGATTTTAATCTGATTGAATTGGGTTATAATCTGACTGAAGTGAATTATAATCTGACTGAACTGGATTATAATCTGACTGAACTAAAACATACCCTGACTGAACTGGATAATAATCTGACTGAACTGGGTTATAATCTGACTGAACTGGATAATAATCTCACTGAACTGGATTATAATCTGACTGAACTGGATTATAATCTGATTTACCTGTATTATATTAATTGAACTAAATTATGAAAATCAGAATAACATTCATTAAATTATGATTAAAATGATAAAACCAGTTGTTTGTTGTGCTTCCAACAAATGTCTCACCTGTGGAACTGAAGGTCATTCTCAGCTCTGATTGGCCGCAGGTGTTGACAGAGCTGCTGGAGTGGGCGTGGCTTTGACTGTTCACACTGGATGTCCTGGACAGACTTGGCCGCCATGCAGCGCTCTGCTGCAGAACATCAGAAAGTTCAAGAGTCAGCAGCCTGTGTACTGTTGTGTGTACTGTTGTGTGTACTACTGTGTGTACTGTTGTGTGCACCACTGTGTGTACTGTTGTGTACTCTTTGTGTACTGTTACCTTGGAGGGTCTGACCTGCAGGGAGATTCTGGACTCAGAGTCCTGCAGAGTTTCCTCGCTGTCAGCTGAGGTTCTGTGTTGTGTGTCGTCRTCATGGTAACCGTCTATGGTGCCTTCAGCTGCAGATGGAACAACAAAGTGATGAGTCAGATGTAGCAGACAGAACAAGTTCTCCTGCTGCTCACAAAGTTTAACATTTATTTAGTCAACAATCTGAGTTTGACGGATTATGTCTGTTCAGTTGAGGGGACCACCTGTAGAGAGTTAGTTACTTGATGGGAGTAAGTTATCTGTCTTTAAAATGTTCATAAGTTGGCATAAGTTGTCTAGTGTGACAGAGGCTTAAGGGAGTTAGTTATCCAAGGAGAGTTAGTCACCCAAGGAGAGTAAGTCATCCAAGCAGAGTTAGACACCCAAGCAGAGTTAGACACCAAAGCAGAGTTAGACACCCAAGGGGAGTTAGTAACCCAAGGGGAGTTAGTCACCCAAGCGGARTTAGACACCCAAGAGGAGTTAGTCACCCAGAGTTAGACACCAAAGCAGAGTTAGTCACCCAAGCGGAGTTAGTCACCCAAGCAGAGTTAGTCACCCAAGCAAAGTTAGTCACCCAAGCAAAGTTAGTCACCCAAGCTGAGTTAGACACCCAAGTGGAGTTACATACCTAAGGGGAGTTTGTCACCCAAGCAGAGTTAGACACCAAAGCAGAGTTAGTCACCCAAGTGGAGTTAGTCACCCAAGGGGAGAGTCACCCAAGCATAGTTAGACACCCAAGCGGAGTTAGTCATCCAAGCGGAGTTAGTCACCCAAGCGGAGTTAGACACCAAACAGAGTTAGTCACCCTAGCGGAGTTAGACACCCAAGGGGAGTTAGTCACCAAAGCTGAGTTAGACACCCAAGGGGAGTTAGTCACCCAAGCAGAGTTAGACACCCAATCGGAGTTAGACACCCAAGGGGAGTTAGTCACCCAAGCAGAGTTAGACACCAAAGCAGAGTTAGTCACCCAAGTGGAGTTAGACACCCAAGCGGAGTTAGTCACCCAAGCGGAGTTAGTCACCCAAGCAGAGTTAGACACCCAAGCAGAGTTAGACACCAAAGCAGCGTTAGTCACCCAAGGGGAGTTAGTCACCAAGCGGAGTTAGACACCAAAGCAGAGTTAGACACCCAAGCGGAGTTAGACACCCAAGGGGAGTTAGTCACCAAAGCAGAGTTAGACACCCAAGCAGAGTTAGACACCAAAGCAGAGTTAGACACCCAAGCAGAGTTAGACACCCAAGCAGAGTTAGACACCCAAGGGGAGTTAGTCACCAAAGCAGAGTTAGTCACCCAAGCGGAGCTAGACACCCAAGGGGAGTTAGTCACCCAAGCAGAGTTAGACACCCAATCGGAGTTAGACACCCAAGGGGAGTTAGTCACCCAAGCAGAGTTAGACACCAAAGCAGATTTAGTCACCCAAGCGGAGCTAGTCACCCAAGGGGAGTTAGACTCCCAAGCAGAGTTAGTCACCCAAGCAGAGTTAGTCACATAATGGTTGTTAGACTCCCAAAAAGAGTTGGTAACATGACAGGAGCTTGTTATCCAAGGAGGATTAGTCACCCGTAAGTTATGTACTTGATGGGAATTGGTTACCTGAGCTTGTTGATGACGAAGACCCACTTCTGTTGGATGAAGACTGATGAGAAAGACTGAGAGGTTCATCAGAGCCTGGAAAATACTGGAATACACACACACACACACACACACACACACACACGTTTGTTTCTCGACCCCGTGGGGACCTTCCATTGATTTCCATTCATGTTTTTAAGACTTTATATCCTAACCCTGACCATATACTCTAAAATTAACCTCACAGATCTTACCTGACCCTAAAACTAACCTAAACCTTGGTCCTAAACCTAACCCCACACCTGGAACATGTATTTGGACCCGTGGGGACCTGGCAATGGTAAAAAAAATACAAGTACACAGATCCCCAACTCAGTTTGTTTCATGTCTGGATGTGAGGCATTTAGGAACATCAGGTTAAAAAGGTTTTGTTTTACTTTAAGTTTATTGTTTTAGTTTGAAGATCTGTTTACGGGCGTGGCAGCAGATGTGGGCAGGACAGTACCTTCATCAGGTGGCTCATGGTGTCTCGGACCTCCATCATGGACGGCCTCCGGCTAGGTTCTTTGTCCCAGCAGCGGGTCATCAGTGTCTCAATGGGTTCTGGAAGGTCCTTGATCAAAGGAGGACGAGTACCTGTGATGTGAGACAGTGGGACAGTGTGAGGACGAAGCCGCAGGACAGACTCCGAGACACGATATGACCTGAGAACCAGCGGTGGGGCCAGAGCTCGGACCCGCCTTACCTCTGTGCACGGCCCACATGATGCAGAACGCCGAGCCGCCGATCTCCTCAAAGGGCTTCCTGCGAGTAATGACCTCCCACAGGATGATGCTCCAGCTGAAAACGTCACACTTCTCACTGTAGTTACTGCCTGGAGGTTAGAACACGACAGGAAGTGAAAACTTCAGGTGAGATGAAACAAGCTGTCAGCAATAGGGCTGGGTAAAAAAATCAATTTAATCCATCTTGGATCAATTTCATTTATATTTGGGAAAGTCAATTCACAGGGCATAAGATCAATTCTTCCTCGTGGCGTCTTGTGCGCGTCTGGAACGCGTTTCTATATTTTGTCACTCCTAGCTTGTCGTATATTTACATCTAGTTGACATTCAGTGCTTTCGATAAATTGTCTGGAGCAAAACAAAATAAACTAAGGAATCACTCACGTTATCAGCCGATTCTCAGCAGAACTTCAAGACAACAGGGACCATGGTGACTTTTGTTTGTAAAGATGTGCGCTCCTACGTGGTAGTGAAAACGAAGCAAGCTTCAACGAGCGGCTCGTTAGGCACTTGAACCAAACAACTGTATGTAAACATCTGACTGAAACTGTTCTCAGCATGTAAAAATGTGTGAAAGACCACATTCTAACAGAATCGTTTAGTTTTGCTACGAATATTACTATTTTAAACTTTGAGAAACGAAATGTTACAGATATATTGTTTGTTTTAATAAAGTATAAGTAATAGGTTTTAATAAGTTATATTGAACATAACAGAAGCTAACAGAAACATTACAAATATACAGTTTTCATACACTCAAAAGGAGTGAGCAAAAGTATATTTATATTAGCCCACCTCTTCTCCTGCAACCTTATTCCATCACTTCTTATTTATCAAGAAAATTATTAATTTCTTAAAAATGAATTCCTGCAACAACACTGTCACCTGCAATTCCTTTTTAATTTAAACGTTTTAATTTGTGACAGTTTTCCTTCAAGATTAAACTGTTTAATTTCAAAGTTTGTCCTTATGGTGACAAAAAAAATAGTGAAATTGTATTTTGCAACACAAGTGAACCATTTTCATTATTTAAGAGCAGATCGAATCGAATTGTGATTGATCGATTCAAAGTCTTATGAATCGAATCGAATCATGATTAATCGATTCAGAACCTTATGAATCGAATCGAATCGTGATTAATAGATTCAAAGCCTTATTGAATCAAATCATGATTAATTGATTCAAAGCCTTATGAATCGAATCGAATCATGATTAATCGATTCAGAACCTTATGAATCGAAATCAAATTGAATCAAATCGTGATTTATCGATACAGAGCCTTATGAATCGAAATCAAATTGAATCGTGATTAATCAATTCAGAGCCTTATGAATCAAATCGAATCATGATTAATTGATTCAAAACCTTATGAATCGAATCGAATCATGATGAATCGATTCAGAACCTTATGAATCAAAATGAAATTGAATCAAATCGTGATTTATCGATACAGGGCCTCATGAATCAATATCAAATCAAATCGTGATTAATCGATTCAGAGCCTTATGAATCGAATCGAATTGTGATTAATCGATTCAAAGCCTTATGAATCGAATCGAATCGTGATTAATAGATTCAAAGCCTTATCAAATCAAATCATGATTAATCGATTCAGAGCCTTATGAATCAAAATCAAATTGAATCGTGATTAATCAATTCAAAGCTTAATGAATCGCATCGAATCGTGATTAATCGATTCAGTGTCTTATGAATCGAAATCGAATCAATCTAGAGAACTGGATGATACCCAGCCCTAGTCAGCAAACACCTGAAGCTCAGGAGCAGCACTGACCTTCAAACACCTCCGGAGCCATCCAGGCTGCGCTGCCTTTGTTGTTGGTCATGTAGGTGTGGATGTCGCAAGCTGTCCCAAAGTCGCAGATCTTCAGCACGGTTCCACGAGCTACGAGAAGCAAGCTAAAGCAACCAGAGACACAAAAACTATCATCTTAAGACACAAACTCTGACCTACAACATAAAACTCTATGTTCTAACACTACGACCTGAAACCAGTGAGCCCGACTAACGAGCTGCAGGTAGAGCAACACAACTCTTACTTTGGCGGTTTGAGGTCTCGGTGGATCAGAGCCTTGGGCTTCATGGCGTGCAGATAAGCCACGCCGTCGGCGCACTGCAGACACCAGCTCATGGCGTGTGCAGATGTGTAGTGGGGCAGTGGGTCGGCGCTGTGAAGGACTGACACACAAACAGGAGGGTGAGACACAGAGACAGTCCCTCTAATGGACCATGTCCAACATGAGGACATGAGGACTAGGGCTGCAACTAACGAATATTTTAATAATCGATTAATCTGCCGATTGTTTTTTCRATTAATCAATTAATCGCCAAATCATTAAAATGCTTAATTACTTGAATAGATATAGATGTAGTTATAAATGTAGATATAAATTAATTTCATTCCTATATAAATTAGGGATGCAAGTTATTGATTAATCAATTAATCTGAAGTTGATTTATCTTATAAATTGACTAACAATTAATTGATAAGCAGCCATTTTCTTAAAAAATATAGTTTTCTCTTGTATCAAGCGGGTCTTTTCATAACATGAAGGATTTTGTTTTATAATCTCCTGAATTAAAAAACGGAAGTACATTATACAGCGGATAAAATAAGTATTGAACACGTCAACATTTTTCTCAGTAAATATATTACTAGAGGTGCTAATGACATGAAATTTTCACCAGATGT
>NW_013952487.1:498164-500788 GCF_001266775.1 Austrofundulus limnaeus | reverse complement strand
ATAAACACACAACAGACTCCACTGTTATTTAGTAAACAACAAACTTCATCATTATTTAGTAAACAAACACACAACAAACACTATGGTTATTTAGTAAACAACAACACACACTTTGGTTATTCAGTAAACATAAACACACAACAGACTCCACTGTTATTTAGTAAACAACAAACTCCATCATTATTTAGTAAACAAGTACACAACGTTCAGGTTGCGAGTGAAAAACTGGTTCCAGCCTCGCAGCTACTGGATCATCAATCTTTGGAAAGGTCAAAGGTCGTTTCTAAACTATGTTTATCATCGACAGAAGTGATAAATTCACCCTGAAGGTCAGACCGTGCACTGAGCTGATCTCGGGCTCTGAAGGCCTCAGTTAGTGAGTCAAAGGTCAAATGTCACGACCTCTTCTCTGACGACAACAGTTTCATCTGCAGGACCCCTGGACCAGAACCAGAACCAAAACAGATGTTTTACCCAGAATGCACAGTGGTGGAGGTCTGATGGTTTGGGCTCCTCACAGAGCAGACCAAAGGGTTCTACAGTCAAATGTGAGTCTGACAACTGGTCTGGACTGAACTGGGTCCAGTGATCCTAAACACAGCAGCTGGTCTGCAACAGAACTAATCGGAAATAAAAGAGTCCAGAACCTGAAACTGGCTGAAACCATCAAAGAGCTGAACTAAAACTTCTGTGGGCCAGAACCTCCACATGAGACACAAACAACCAGTTTTTCACACACAACTGTTCAATAAACAATTACACGTTTTTGTGTTCGGTTCGGTTCTGAGTTGACCCGGTTCTCAGTCCCTCGGGAGTCTCGTCACCTCAACCAGGAAGGCGTTCCTCTCCGCGTCGCTCTCGATGGTCTTGATGGCCACATCTTTTCCATTCCAGATGGCCTTGAACACAACGCCGAACGTCCCTCTGCCCACAGCCTGCAGACACACACAGGACGTCAAGACCCGACGAAGGACAACCGAGCCCCGGCCCGGCCCGGCCCGGCCCGGCTCTGCTCCAACCTACCGCTTCGAACAGGATGTCCTCGTACTGGATGTCCTCGAACACCATCGCTTCTGCTCATCCGAACCGAAACCCCGGGAGCAGCTCGGCTGCGGATCCRCAAAAAAAACAATAAAAACTTGTGGAGGAGGAGGAGGACCGATGAGGAAGTGGAGTTCTGCAGCGACTACTACTTAAAACCTTGAGTGACCCTGAACGCATCACCGAGGCGGAAGCGAGGCACTGGTCCGTCGCATGCACGCGCATTTCACAATAAACACGCTCGCGTTTAGAGCGCGTCCTGCTGCGATTGTTGAATTTACGTGATTTTTAATTTGGCTCTTGAACGCATCTCGGCGCTGCTCTAATGAAGATCCTCCAGCAGGGGGCGACAAAACACTCAAAACCTTTCAGCTCCCAGATGTTTGATGAGGAATTGAATAGAATAGAATAGAATAGAATAGAATAGAATAGACACTTGAAAAAAAGCACATAATGGGTGTAAAAATGCACAAAAATAAATGTAAAAATCATTTTGAACATAAAATACGCAGTAGCCTGAACTCCACATTTTGTCTTAAATACAACAACAAAATTCAAAGTGTTTTAATGGAATTTTATGAGGCACAAAGTTGTACAGAAATGTGAACATGAAGGAAAAATGATGCACGGTTTTCAAAACTATTTACAAATAAAGTTTAAAGGGTTTTTTTGTTTTGTGTTTTCATCCCAGAAGTAAAAATAAAAGTGAACATATTACATAAAACAAATAAACACAATTACAAATCCTTTATTTTTCTCAAAATATAAAAGATATTTCAAATTTTATAACCTGCCAGTCGTACCAATAATAATTTATCATCTATAGATCATTGTTTTATTGCACTGCTCTTTAACTTTATTTTATTTTTTTAGAATCACTTTATGGCTTCAACTTTAACCRATTTAATGTGAGTTTATGTGACGTTAAAGAAGACAAACATGACCTTCCACTTTGTTAAATTTATGATTTGTTTCTGAAACACAGTGACGTTTTTCTGCACAGACACAGAAGCTGCAGAAATACTTCAGGAATTAAATATTTGTATGATTTTAACACTGACTTGACAGAAAAATACTGAGTTTATCCCAGGTTCTTCTGATTTTTTTTTTTTTTTTGACGACTCTGTGGTTGTGCAGGCTCATTAAGGAACACAAACCAGCTTTCAGCAGAAGAAGACTGAAGAGATGATGCAGTACCTGTATGGTATAAATCTTGTGCCAGCAGGAACTGAATCTGAATTGCTCAGATTGAATCTGAATGTGCAGAATTTGAAATTGAATGCATTGGTTTGAAAATAAATTTCACTAAATTGAAACTGAATTTAAAGTTTTGTATCTGAATTAATTTGATTTGAAACTGTATTTTGGTTTATTAAAAACTCAGTTTGACTACTTTCACTTTCAGTTCCATAATTCAGATTTTTGTGTCACATCCTGGTCCTTGAGAAAGCCAGGCAGAGTAATCAAACACAGATCCACAGATTTATGTTTCACTTTGGAGAAGTCATGGATCACATATTGATCAGATGCTGCTGCTGACTGATCCATGATGTCATCATGTAAATGTAACATTTTCTACATAT
>NW_013952487.1:495979-498154 GCF_001266775.1 Austrofundulus limnaeus | reverse complement strand
ATATGTAGAAAATGTTACATTTACATGATGACATCATGGATCAGTCAGCAGCAGCATCTGATCAATATGTGATCCATGACTTCTCCAAAGTGAAACATAAATCTGTGGATCTGTGTTTGATTACTCTGCCTGGCTTTCTCAAGGACCAGGATGTGACACAAAAATCTGAATTATGGAACTGAAAGTGAAAGTAGTCAAACTGAGTTTTTAATAAACCAAAATACAGTTTCAAAGAAAATTAATTCAGATACAAAACTTTAAATTTAGTCAAATTTATTTTCAAACCAATGCATTCAATTTCAAATTCTGCACATTCAGATTCAATCTGAGCAATTCAGATTCAGTTCCTGCTGGCACAACGTTTATCCCATATACCCGGGTCTGGTGTTTGTGATGCAGATTGTGTCAGTTTAGAGTTTCTGTATCTGTGATGTGTTGTTTATCTGGTGAGGTTTGGTTTTTCAGACCCACTGAGCTGTTGTGGGTCACCAATGGTCCCAGTACTGGTCCAGGTTAGTGGTCTGTCCTAGTACTGGTTCAGTTTCCGCGCCGGTCTTTCTCGGCTGCTCTCGACCCCGTTGTGTCTGCGTTGCTTCCTGTTGCTCTGCTTGGACAGACTTTCGAACACTTCGCCCGAGCGCAGGGCCGACACCAGGTCGTCGAACTCCCCGCCCTCCTCTTCATCGTTCACCATGGCCTTCCTCATCCTCTGCTCTCGTTCCTTCCTCATCTGCGGGCAGAAACACAGGGRTCAGGACCACAGAAGGTGCCCGGGACCGTAAGGCTCATCGGTGCTCGGTTCTGACCTGAGACTCCTTGAGCACCCGTTTCTCCTCCTCCTCCTGCCGTCGGATCATGTCCGCGTTGTCCTGCCGGGCCTCGGAGTACATGAAGAGGAACGTGCTGAAGACGCCGAAGAAGTCATCTGGTTGTGGTTTGGATGTGTCTTCTCCAAAAAGTCTCAGTGCCTTCGCAAACTTCAGCAGGAAACAAAGAATTAGAAGTAGAGAAAGCAGCCAAAGTCTGAGGAAAAACTCTAAAAGACCTTCAGAGGGTCTGGAGAACTTTTGGTCAAGATGACTTTGAAAGATTTTAAAAGCAGTGGAGGGCACAGTTCCACTAATTTGATAGTTGCGAAACTAGCTTCTCACTTAGAGGCTTAGTTTTTTGCTAACTTTCGTCAATGGACCAATTAGCTTCCGCTAAATTATGTTCCGCTAATTTTTTCGCTAATTTTAAGTCCACTAAAAAATTAGCAAGTGCAAAACTTCTGTTTTTCTGTCATTTATCCCGAGTTTAATAAAAACTATCCCCTCTCACAAGCATTGCTGGACGTGTCAGGCATCGTGTGTCTGCATGTAGCATCTTTAGCAGCTAAACTTCAAACAAAGAGCATCAAGAAGAGATAAAACAATATTTAAATGAAAAATACAAAATGTTTAAAATATAGTAGAGAAATTATTTGTTGTTTGACTAACTTCAAACTGTGTTTATAATAATACAAACTGGATAAAAGAAATGCTTTTATTCCATCCATCCATTTTCTATACACACTTTGTGCTTTCAGGGTTGCGGGGGTCACTGGTGCCCATATCCAGCAGTGTGAGGGACACCCTGGACAGGTCACAAGTCCATCACAGGGACACATCTAGAGACAAACAACCATTCATTCTCACCTTGAGACAATTTAGAGTTACCRGTTAACCTAACAGTCGTGTTTTTGGTGTGAGGGAGGACGCCGGAGTACATGAAGAGAACCCACGTAGGCACAGAAAGAACATRTAAACTCTATCCAGAAAGGTCTCTGGGCTGGGATTTGAACCAGCAACCTTGTTGAGAAGCATCAGCTCTACTAACTGAGCCACCGTGCCACCACCTCTTGTTTGGAATGCTTTTATTCCAAAAAAGATAAAAGTATCACAAGATAGACAGAGCTATAACACTGGTTGGTTTGGCCAATTTGCCACAAATGATCCCGCCCACCTTCAAATTAAACCAATAGAAGACTTAAAACAGGATTAGAGATTAGATTAGTGGTTTTGCATTAGCAGAGCTAAGACTCTTGTTTAGTGGATTAGTGGTTTAGCATTAGTGGAGCTAAGATTTTTGTTTAGTGGATTAGTGGTTTAGCATTAGTGGAGCTAAGACTCTTGTTTAGTGGATTAGTGGTTTAGC
>NW_013952487.1:490240-492406 GCF_001266775.1 Austrofundulus limnaeus | reverse complement strand
ATAAAAACGGCTCCGTCCGTGTTAAAATGTATTTTAAAAAATTGACAAAACTGAACATCCTACAGTATTTTAGTCTTTATTTTACAATTAAAATACATGTTTATCAAATAAAGTCTAATGTTACAACTAATCAGGGATCCCTTTAAAGTACAAACTGTCCTTACTAGTTTTTGTTCTGTTGTTGCCAGTTTGTTACAGAAACCAACCTGTCGAGTGCTGAATATTAAACATCTGAATAAGAGAATAAAGCTACTGATTCAAAAAACAGTAGATAAATATGCATGACGTACAGGCTGTGTTTGTAATAAATGTCACATTACAAGGACAGCCCGCGATTCCTTACACCAGACAAGGTGCCCTCTTTTTTCACTTGAGCACCTGCCCTCCAAAATGTCTGTGCACGCCTCTGGCTGTTGGTGAAAACATGGCCACTCCATCATTTCAAGATTGCACACGTGTGATCCACGTGTCACCTGAGGTGGTCGKGCAACAAGGTCTGATTCCTTATCACCCYGCCGTCGATGCTTATGACAACTTACATCAACAGAGACCAACATCAGATCTATCTGCAGAGTTTGAACAAAGGGCCGAATGATACCGAGCACCGAATCCACCTCATGCTGCAGGTCAGGGGAACGTGGATATAAATTGTTATCCGACAGGTTGGATAATTCCAGTGGACTGGGTTAAAGGTCAACCTGTTACAAGCTGGAATGTAAACACAAGTCCCTTTTACTACACCACCTCTGGCCTTACTGGGTCCACCGACGCCATTACTCACAGAACTGTCACCTTCACCCACTGAGATAAGACCACTAAAAGAAATAAGGTGGGCCGTACGAGAAGCAGAGACTGAAAGACTATATTTCATTATGCCATTAACGTGATTTTAACACGAATAAATATATCTTTTACCCAGTCCCATGCTTAAACACATGTTGTAACCTGAGTTGCCTCCTCTGGAAGAAAAGAAAGAGGAGGAGTATGAATGTATTTTTAAATGAATATATGCATAATTATAGAGGAGTTTATAAAACTCACATGCACATTAGAACGAGGGCTTTTTGTGTGTGGCTTTTTGAGGAGGACAACAGATCGCTGCTGCTTGGCTCTCCTGTTGCTCTTGGGTCATGCTGGCCCAGGGGTGACAGGAGGGTTTAGAGCGCTTGCATTTACCTTAAATACATTTTATTTTTGTCTGTTATTTTATTATTAATATTTTTGGGGCTTGTTTTCCTGTGAAACCTTGTTGTGGAATATTTTCCTTTGAGCGCATTTTGTTTACACTTTTTGTCTTTGGTTTTTAGAACATAGACAAAAGGATGTGAACCTATATAAAAGTCTCTGTTTTTATTATTCTTCACCTGAAATAAAGTTTTTTTGCTGAAGAGCACAAAATTGAGACTTGGTAAGTCTTCTGTTTATTTTATTCTGCTGGTTTTTTTTAAGGTGTACACGACAACACATGCGCTGAGGTAACTTAAATGTCTTAGTGTGGCCGCCTTCCTGCCTCCATTCATAATCTCCAGAGGAGAGTGTGGGGTTGAAGCGTCCGGACCTGGGTGATTTGTCTCCTTTTGACAGGAATGGCAGCTCCCTGGCCTTGTCAGGACGCGCCCTGGCTAAGTGAGTGATAAAGTTGCAGCTTTTTAGCCTCGATTCACACAGGCGTTGTTCAAGTTCAAAAATCCTACTTGTCTGATAATCCTGCTCGATCATGCATATTAATGTGATGCTTGTTTGTTGTTAGATTGAGTCAGTAGGTAACTACAGCAAGCGCTGACCTCCCGGATAAGGCTGGATCAACGACAGGAGAATGTACTGGTTGATTTCAATCTGATGTTAAATATTTGGGTTGAAGGGGTCAGGCCACGGCATAGTTTACAGTGGATTAGTGGATTAGCATTAGCTGAGCAAAGACTTGTTTAGTGGATCAGTGGTTTAGCTTTAGCAAAGCTAAGACTTGTTTAGTAGATTAGTGGATTAGTGGTTTAGTGTTAGCAAAGCTAAGACTTGTCTAGTGGATTAGTGGTTTAGCGTTAGCAAAGCTAAGACTTGTTTAGTGGATTAGTGGTTTAGCATTAGTGGAGCTGAGATTCTTGTTTAGTGGATCAGTGGTTTAGCGTTAGCAAAGCTAAGACTTGTTTAGTGGATTAGTGGTTTAGC
>NW_013952487.1:487085-489118 GCF_001266775.1 Austrofundulus limnaeus | reverse complement strand
TTAACAAAGCTAAGACTTGTTTAGTGGATTAGTGGTTTAGCGTTAGCAAAGCTAAGACTTGTTTAGTGGATTAGTGGTTTAGCGTTAGCAAAGCTAAGACTTGTTTAGTGGATTAGTGGTTTAGCATTAGCAAAGCTAAGACTTGTTTAGTGGATTAGTGGTTTAGTGTTAGCAAATCTAAGACTTGTTTAGTGGATTAGTGGTTTAGTGTTAGCAAAGCTAAGACTTGTTTAGTGGATTAGTGGTTTAGCGTTAGCAAAGCTAAGACTTGTTTAGTGGATTAGTGGTTTAGCGTTAGCAAAGCTAAGACTTGTTTAGTGGTTTGGTGTTAATAGAGCTAAGATTCTTCTTTAGTGGTTTAGTGGTTAATGAATCTAACTTTGGTTAGCTGTGTCCACCACTCAGTAAAGATGGAGTTACAACGAGGACCTCACCAGGTTTTTGGCCTCCTGTAGTGAATCCTCCACTTCAGAGAAGCTGAAAGATGCCACGGTGATGAACTGACTGACCACGGGGACAAACTTGTCGATGGGATGCTGCGAGGACTGAGCCTGCTGGTACTGAAGCTCCTGCACAGAAACACACGTGCGTAAATATATCTTCAACGTGTTTCAGACGGTCCTTAAAGCTTCGCTGATCGTCCTCACCTCCTTGATGTTCTTCAGTCCAGACCTGAGCGTGCCGATCTCCTTCTCCAGCTCAGTCATGCTGCGGAGACAGAACATGCCTGAAGATTCTGGTCCTGGTTTCATGGTTCAGATCAGACAGAAGAAGTGTTTCATTCTTACCTGACTTTAGAAGCTTCTGGAACGTTCTGCAGCTCCTCGCTGAAGGCAGCAGCTTTGGGGAACTTCTTCTCCAGCACAGTGATCATGTAGTGCAGCAGAGTGAGGTTTCTACAAACAACAAGACTCGGTCAGGAACCGGCTGTTACCCGGGCAACCATCAGCTGATCAGGTGGCGACATAACTCCTCCCACAGAGGTCAGCAGGAAACCGTCGTACCTGTCGTTGCTGGACTTTGTATCAGCGATCTTATTGAGGCTGGACATCTTGAACCCGTAAGCATTTCCTCTTTGACCTTTGTTCATGTAGTTCCCAAACGCCAGGACCACCTGGAGGAGCTGACGCAGCGCACGGCTCTGGACCACCTCCTTCGAAGCAAGACTGAGGGCTGAAAGCAGAGGAACATCAGGAGGAACATGATGAGGAACATCAGCAGGAACATGATGAGGAACATCAGGAGGAACGTGAAGAGGAACATCAGGAGGAACGTGAAGAGGAACAGCAGGACGAACATGATGAGGAACATCAGGAGGAACATGAAGAGGAACATCAGGAGGAACGTGAAGAGGAACATCAGGAGGAACATGAAGAGGAACAGCAGGACGAACATGATGAGGAACATCAGGAGGAACATGAAGAGGAACATGTGGAGGAACATGAGGAGGAACATCAGGAGGAACGTGAAGAGGAACATGAGGAGGAACATCAGGAGGAACGTGAAGAGGAACATGAGAAGGAACATCAGGAGGAACATGAAGAGGAACATCAGGAGGAACATCAGGAGGAACATCAGGAGGAACATGAAGAGGAACATCAGGAGGAACGTGAAGAGGAACATCAGGAGGAACATCAGGAGGAACATGAAGAGGAACATCAGGAGGAACGTGAAGAGGAACATCAGGAGGAACATGAAGAGGAACATCAGGAGGAACGTGAAGAGGAACATCAGGAGGAACGTGAAGAGGAACATCAGGAGGAACGTGATGAGGAACATCAGGAGGAATGTGAAGAGGAACATCAGGAGGAACATGAAGAGGAACATGTGGAGGAACATGAGAAGGAACATCAGGAGGAACGTGAAGAGGAACATGAGGAGGAACATCAGGAGGAACGTGAAGAGGAACATGAGAAGGAACATCAGGAGGAGCATGAAGAGGAACATCAGGAGGAGCATGAAGAGGAACATCAGGAGGAACATCAGGAGGAACATGAAGAGGAACATCAGGAGGAACATGAAGAGGAACATCA
>NW_013952487.1:485218-487058 GCF_001266775.1 Austrofundulus limnaeus | reverse complement strand
GTGAAGAGGAACAGCAGGACGAACATGATGTGGAACATCAGGAGGAACGTGAAGAGGAACAGCAGGACGAACATGATGTGGAACATCAGGAGGAACGTGAAGAGGAACGTGAAGAGGAACATGAGGAGGAACATCAGGAGGAATATGAAGACGAACGTGATGAGGAACATGAAGAGGAACATCAGGAGGAACGTGAAGAGGAACATCAGGAGGAACGTGATGAGGAACATCAGGAGGAACATGAAGAGGAACATCAGGAGGAACGTGAAGAGGAACATCAGGAGGAACATGATGAGGAACATCAGGAGGAACATGAAGAGGAACATCAGCAGGAACATGAAGAGGAACATCAGGTGGAACGTGAACAGGAACATGAAGAGGAACATCAGGAGGAACATGAAGAGGAACAGCAGGACGAACATGATGTGGAACATCAGGAGGAACGTGAAGAGGAACGTGAAGAGGAACATGAGGAGGAACATCAGGAGGAACATGAAGACGAACGTGATGAGGAACATGATGAGGAACATCAGGAGGAACGTGAAGAGGAACAGCAGGAGGAACATGATGAGGAACATCAGGAGGAACGTGAAGAGGAACGTGAAGAGGAATGTGATCAGGAACATGAAGAGGAACATGAAGACGAATGTGATGAGGTATGTGAAGAGGAACATTAAGAGGAACATGAAGAGGAATGTGAAGAGGAACATGATGAGGACCATGAAGAGGAACATGAAGAGGTATGTGAAGAGGAACATTAAGAGGAACATGAAGAGGAACGTCAGGAGGAACATGAAGAGGAACATGAAGAGGAACGTAAAGAGGAACATTAAGAGGAACATGAAGAGGAACGTGAAGAGGAACATGATGAGGAACATGAAGAGGAAAGTGAAGAGGAACATGAAGAGGAACAGCAGGAGGAACATCAGGAGGAACATGAAGAGGAACGTGAAGAGGAACAAAAAGAGGACCATAAAGAGGAACATAAATAGGAACATGAAGAGGAACATGAAGAGGACCATGAAGAGGACCATGAAGAGGAACATGAAGAGGAACATAAAGAGGACCATAAAGAGGAACATAAAGAGGACCATAAAGAGGAACGTGAAGAGGAACAAAAAGAGGAACATGAAGAGGAACATAAAGAGGAACATGAAGAGGACCATAAAGACGAACATGAAGAGGAACAGGAAGAGGACCATGAATAGGAACATAAAGAGGAACATGAAAAGGAACATGAAGAGGAACAGCAGGAGGAACATCAGGAGGAAGGTGAAGAGGAACATAAAGAGGAACATGATGAACTCGTACCTTCAATCCTGGGTTGGACGTCGGCCACTCGGTCATTGAACTTCTTCTTGAAGTGGAGAGCTTGCAGTCTCTGCTGGTAGTGGTTGATTCTGGTCGGGCAGAGAGAAGACAGAACACTGAGAGGACCTCAGAACATCTGGATCAACATCTACAGAACATTTCTGGTTCTCCTGTCAGGAATCAGACCACAGCTGGTAGAACCTGTCTGCAGTCAGAATTTAATCTGTTTCCAGGAGACTGGAGGACAACCTGGAGGTTGTGTGTGTGTGTGTGTCATTGTGTGTGTTATTGTGTGTGGTCGGTTGTGTACCTGCTCATGTCGTACAGGAAGCGGTCAGCTTTAGCCATGCGGTCCAGCTCGTGTTTGTGCTCCTCTAAAAGTTCGATGTCACTCTTCTCAGGAACAAACTTCAAGAGCTGAAGAAATAAAAGCGATTCTTCTGTTTCTCCTCCATGTTGTGTGTGTGTGTGTGTGTGTGTGTGTGTGTGTGTGTGTGTGTGTGTGTGTGTGTGTGTGTGTGTGTGTGTG
>NW_013952487.1:482231-485021 GCF_001266775.1 Austrofundulus limnaeus | reverse complement strand
GTGTGTGTGTGTGTGTGTGTGTGTGTGTGTGTGTGTGTTACCTGCTCCAACATGTCTTTAGGCAGCTCCTCATATTCATCCATAGTCAGGATGGCGTTGCAGATCTCCTCGTTAGTCATCTTCAGTCTGTCAAACAGAAACATTTGTGACTTGGATCATTCAGGATTACAGGATTCTGCAACTACACACACACACACACTGCAAACTGTAAACACTACAGCACATTAATCAAACTCAAGGCCCATGGGCCAAAAATGGCCCACCACTGCATTTTATGTGGTACACAAAAGCTTCAAAGATGTATCGAAGTCGTAAAATAAGCTGCTTTAAAGCCAGCATTGACCATAAACTACATCTCCATTTTGCTGTATTTTTGTCTGCTTTTTTCAGTTGTACTAGGAAGTGGGAATTTCCCACTTATAAGTCGTAAATTAAAACTGGAGCTAGAATGGGAATTCCTAATCGGAAAGTGGGAGAATTCAAAATGGCAGCTACTCATCACAACTSAACAGTGATTACAATTCTTACTTTTACTTTTTATAGTAGTTCTGTAATATTTATTTCACAATTAGTCAGTCGTACACGTAGTACTTTTCAGTGTATATAAGGGGACGAGTTAAAACACTGTTTCTATGCAGGAAATACTAGGTAGAGCTCAGTTAGTGTTTGATAGCAGCACTCAGGAACATGACATTTCTAGTTTARTTGAAGTTAAACACCAAATTACAACCAAGGAAATCATTTGGTCTTGGATGAAAATGAGTTTAACACACCTAGTTTACACTTAAACACACACACATGCACACAAATGTGCGCCGCAGACTCACAACCAGCTTTAGAAACTGACCGTGACAGCAGGATGTTRCAGTTCTGAGCTCTCCGGCCGTCGATCACTGACAGCTCCTTCACTTTCTTCATAGACGCCTCCTCCCCAATCTCCTTCTACACACACACACATACACACACAAATGTAACACACAACTATACATTTCATCTTTTCTGCCTCAAACTCTTACCGCTGGACGTTGGTAAGCTGAAAACGTCTTCTCGATCTCCGCCAGATCCAGAACTTTGAAAACCTCCAGATCATCGATTTCTGCCCAGATGGTTCCTTCTATCTTGGCCTGAAACACACAAACAAACACACAAACAAACAAACAAACAAACAACATCATGACACTGTTGTTGACATCACAGCTGATTGTTTAGTTTTACAGGATTTAGATTATGTTTGTAAGATTTTCACAGTCAAGTTGAAACTTTCAGAGATCAACATGACATCATCAAAATGTGGGCGGTTAACTTTTATTGGAACTAGCATTTGGCATTCTTAGCTACAATCACACAAAATTTCAGCACAATATTTCCAAAAAAAAGCTGATTTAGACCCATTTGAAACTAGCTGTAGCGGCCATCTTGAATTTTCAATTCAATTGGCATCATGAAAATGTGGGCGGGGCTTAACTGAGTTTGTTTACTTTGTTTATTGGAGAATGTGGCGTCTGTGTTTCTGCTTCCTGACAGTGATTTATATTTATGGAACGTTACTGAACACAAACACACAGTTGTCAGGATGGCCGAGTGGCCTAAGGCACCAGACTCAAGGAACATCCTTCCCTCGTTGTGTGTGGGACTTCTGGTCTCACACACTACACCCTCAGCTTAAAATTTAAATAAGCTTTCAGAGTGTCAGTGGGATTGCGCTTGGCTCCAATCATGCCAAATTTCAGCTAAATATTTCTAAAAACGGCTGATTTGTATCCATTTAAAATATAGCTTTAGTGGCAATCTTGGATTTTGTGTTTGAATTTGGATTTTGTTAAAGATTGTTTCTTGGCTACTGTAACTGTTGTCTCACTTTTTAGCAATTACCAGATTATTTTGTGTGAAGTTATGAGAAAAAGGGTTCCTTTATTTTGAAAATATTGATGAGCTGCTCAGCCTGTGACAGCTTAATTAGAGTAGCAAGGTAGCTGTTTGGGGAACTCAGCTCAGACATGTTGTGGAAAGGCTGGTGCCAAATGGAAATACCAAAAATCCTGAAGTAAAAGACTGATGGGAAAGCCTGAAGTACAGGACTGAGGATTCTCTTTCATAGTAGGCAGCCAACGAGGTATTTATTTGTATTTTGTTTATTTGTATGGACATAAATGTACTGAATATTGTGACTAATGTGAACTAGTGATGGTGAGATGAAGCTTCATGATGCACTGAAGCCTTCCATCCAACTGGTCCACACGAGTCGAAGCATCATCATGCTTCATTTGTTCTACTGCGTCATCATGTGGGCAATAAGTGTGAACTAGTTTATAAAGACATGACTTGTTTATGAAGCTTTAAGTTGTCAAAGAAAATGTGTTTGTGTTTTTATAATGACCACAAATAAAGTCAAACTTTGATTTGAATRTGATTTTAGTCTCTGTCTCTGTTTTTGTTGGACTAACTGGTTCACAAAGGAAAGCGCATGAAGAAAAACATGGAAATAGTGTTGACGTGAATGTGCTTGTGTGATTTTTGATGGTGCTGATGATATTGGAGACACATTTTTATTACTTTGTTCTTAAAAACAAGTTTTCCATTTTTTTCCACTTTTTCAAGTTCCTTTTTTTTAGATGGATGGTGTCTGTTGTAGGCTATCCAAGTTCTTTTGAACACAACAAACACTTCATCTTTTAGAACAGGAGAAATTAGAAAAAAAAAATCAGAACTCACGTTCCACTGTGTTGAGGTTTTTTATATTTTGGTAGTTATTATCAGCAATGTTTTATTACTATGTGCATACATTATTAT
>NW_013952487.1:476287-480314 GCF_001266775.1 Austrofundulus limnaeus | reverse complement strand
TTGTGAAACTTCTTGAAGAAAGTAACTCTTCATGCATGGTTGCTAAAGATGTGGGCTGTTCTCAGTCAGCTGTATTCAAGACATGGACCAAACACAAACACCATGGAATGGCTGTTAAAGCCAAGCGTACTGGTAGACCAAGAAAGACATCAAAGCATCAAGACAAACAACTTAAGGCCATTTGTCTTGAAAACTGAAAAAGTACAACTAAACAGATGAAGCATAAATGGGAGGAAGCTGGAACCAATGTATGTGACCGAACCGTAAGAAATCGCTTAAGGGAAATGGGATTTCAATACAGGAAAGCTAAAAGAAAACCATTATTGACACCGTTGGACACCATTTTCGTTGGAAAAATGAATATCTGCTGAGTTTACGTCTAGACAAAAGTGGCAAAGACACGGAAGAAATATGAAGGTGGATGATATTGTACTTGTCTAAGATGATCAGGCCCCACAGAACAAATGGAAGCTAGAGTAACAGAAGTCTTTCCAGGGTCAGATGATAGAGTAAGAAAAGTCAGATTGTTGGTTAGTGATACCACATTTGATGGAAAGGATAAACCTACTACTAAAACTGTGTTTCTCAATAGACCTGTACATAAACTTGTTACTTTGATTGAAGCAGATTAGCTTGTCAATCCTTAAATGGTATTATGTTCTTCACTATTTACGTTAATTGTCAACAGTCAATAAGTGTAGAGAAATCCCACAATGATTTTTGGTGGGATTTGGTGGGAGTGTAACTGTTGTCTCACTTTTAAGCAATTACCAGATTATTTTGTGTTAAATTATGAGAATAAGGATACTTTTATTTTGAAAACCTTGTTGAGCTGCTCAGCCTGTGACAGCCTAATTAGAGTTGCAAGCTAGTTGTTTGGGGAACTCAGCTCAGACATGTTGTGGAAAGGCTGGTGTCAAATGGAAATACCAAAAATCCTGAAGTAAAAGACTGATGGGAAAGCCTGAAGGAAAAGACTGATGGACAAGCCTAAAGAAAAAGACTGATGACAAGACTGAAGTAAAAGACTGAGAATTCTCTTAGTAGGCAGCCAACGAAGTATTCATTTGTATTTTGTTTTTTTGTATGGACTTAAATGTATTGAATATTGTGACTAATGTGAACTGTAATACTGTGTATTGCCAGTTTCACGGTTTGAGGATGTCTTTGAATGGTTAAAGCGAAAGAAGACTTCAACAAACCCGGTTAAGTTAACTGGTGTTTCTTAAAGCCAGAAAGTAGCCATTTGAAATGACTTTAGTTTTGWGTCATGTCTGTGATCTGCGTTTTTTCTACAAAATTAAATAACTGAATGAACATCCTCTGAGTCCGGTGATTCCATCATTTTTGCCAGGGGTTGTATGTGTCGATACATCAGGTGGTTTCTGAGAGCTACAAGGTTCTGTAAACTCACTCTGAAAACAATACAGCAATGTGTTGATAGTAGAAAATATAATTTGTACTTTTGAATACTTGAGTAATTTCAAAAGGAAGTACTTCAGTACTTTAACTTGAGTAGTTTTTTGATGGAGTAACTTTTACTTATAGTTGAGTAGATTTGACCCTGAGTATCAATACTTTTACTCAAGTACTAGAGTTGAGTACTTTGTCCACCACTGGTTGTATCATCAGCAAACAAAACACATTTAAATAATCCTCACACATTGACCAAGTCATTCACATATAGGATAAACAATTTTGGTCCAAGTACAGAACCCTGAGGAACTCCACATGTGATATCATGTACTCGTACGAACTGTTTTCTATTTTCCAAATAACTTCATATGCATTGTAATCCTGGTCCTCTAATCCTACATTTATTTAGTTTTTCAAGTAGAATGCTGTGGTCAATCATGTCGAATGCTTGTTTTTTAAATCAACATAAATACTGGCACAATATGGTTTTTGATCAATAGCATTTATTTGTTCTATCAGTTTCATAAGAGCCATTGAAGTAGAGTTATTGGCTCTAAATTCATATTGACCGCTACTTAAAATATTGTTTTAATGATGAATTGATCTAATCTGATCAAAAATAACTTCTCCAAGATTTTTGAGAACAGTGGTAATAAGGATATTGGTCTGTAATTAATGATTAAACATTTCTCACCATTTTTATAAATGGAAATTACCTTGGCTATTTTCATATTGTTTGGAAATGTTCCTGTTGTAAATAATAAATTACATGATGTAGAGGGCTTAATAACATAAGACATTGCTTCCTTAACAAACATCATGTCCATGTCTACCCAATCTTTTGACCCCTTATCAGAATTTTTTTTTACAATACTTGTTATTTCTTTCTCATCAGTTTTACCAAGAAAGATGCTGTTTGCACAACTTGTGATTGTTTGAGTCACGTCATTATCACCTTTTGATATTTGAGCGGCAAGACTTGGACAAACATCAACATAATAATGATTAAATTCTTTAGCTATTTCATTTGGATCATAAAGTTCCTTATTATTTTTTACAAAGTACTGCGAAATACCTTATGCTTTTGTAAGACACTATTCATTACTCCCCATGTTGCTTTTGTATCACCATTGCTTTTGCTTAATAAATCACTGTAATATTCCTTCTAATGTTTTATTATAAACCATATCAATTTATTTTTATATTTCTTGTATCTGTCTTCTGCTTCTTTTGTTCTTATTTTCAAGAAAGATGATTACAAATCACATTTTATCTTTAATTTTACATTTTATTTCAGTGTTTACAAACAATGCAACTCCTCCACCTCTTTTATTTCCTCTATTCATGTAATATAAACCATATCCTTCTATTTCAACACTTTGTAGATTTTCATCATTGAGCCATGTTTCTGAAACTATCACACTGAACCTCCTCTTTATCTGTTTTAAGTAGTCTGTTATTTTAGATAAATTTGAATTCAAACTTCTACTATTAAAATGAATTATTGACAGACCTCTATTTTATCATTATTAAATTGTTCCTCATTGTAATAGTCATACTGTTTAACTCCTGGAAAAAATTTACATCAACATTATTATCTGAGTTATTTATTTTGATTTCTGCATCTTCCAAATCCATAATTTAGATGCCTGTATCTATATCCATTTTATTGAGTAACTTCTTTGTGTTATTCCTTTATTTTTTCATTGTGTTGTTTGTCCCCTCCTGAACTCATCCAACTCTTTTTTCTCTTTTATTATTTTAGCTTGTAATTGTTCTCTTGCTTTAATCCAGACATTTCCRTTTCTTGTCCAAGTAGCTAAGATTTGATTTTATTTTTTTAGAAACCTTGCCTCTCATGCAATGTTTGCATTCTTTTTTGTTAAATGTTCTTTAATATATACTTTTGTTCCCTTTAATTTCCTTGCTTGTGTTAAGAGTTCATCTTTTATCTTAATTGTTGGTTTCTCTGTCCTGCTGGGCAAGGTGTGACAGACTGATGTTGTTTCTTTCTAAATATTAATGTCTTTACTCTGTAAAAATGACACAACTTGTTGTTCCAGTGTTTGCATCTCACCTCGTGGTGCATCTTCTGTTGTTATTTCGCCTGAAGCAACTCGAGCGTATGTTCTGTGTCTTGTTTTCAGTCCAGTTATGATGAAATCTGTTGGGATTTGTGTCTTGTCTGTTGTCTCCTTCTTGTGTCCTCTTTGCGTCATCACTCATCATCTCCCCCCCGGTCTGTTTACCTGTTCAATTATTTCTCTCACCTGTCAGTARTTTCTAATTAGTGTTCCTCAGCCGTCGTTCATCTTCTMTCTGCCTCTGTGTGCTTAAATACKCTTCTCTTCTGTTCATTYTCCGCTGGATCATTATATGGTAATGCCTTCTGTCTCGTTCCCCTCTGTGTTCTTTAATATTTTATTTAGCTGCCCTGTCAGCTTTTTGTTTTGTTCATTTAATAAATCATTTTATTATAACTCCTCTCCTCCGTCCGGATTTGGGTTCATTCCTTCACTCAACTTGACAACCTCCTCTCTTCTTGAATATTGGGCCTCATGCAAGAACCGTTCGTACGCACAGATTTGTTCTTAAGTTGTGCGTACGAGTG
>NW_013952487.1:461497-475451 GCF_001266775.1 Austrofundulus limnaeus | reverse complement strand
ATAACACACTTTTCATTAACGAAAATCTCAAAGTGCTACAAAAAATAATGAAAAACACAGGACTGAGGGTTAAAAAAATAAATAAATAACTTCCAAGCTCTGTAAAAAGTAAAACCAGTGGTAAAATCATGCAGAGGCAGGCTTGATTAAAAAGAAAAACCTTCAAGCCTTTTTTAAAGTCAGCCAATGATTGCAGAGCTCTCAAATATTCAGGGAGGGAGTTCCAAAGGTGGGGGGCAGCCACACAGAATGCCCGATCCCCCATGGCCCTTAATTTAGTCYGTGGAAGGTGGAGGAGGTTACTGTTCTGTGATTGGAGAGAACGGGTGGATGAATAAGAAACGAGAAGGTCCTTTAGATAATCTGGTTTAGTTCTGTTTAAACATTGATGGGTAATGAGAGTAGTCTTGTATTGAATTCTGTAGGTGACAGGAAGCCAGTGGAGGTTATGGAGAATGGGTGTAATGTGATCAGATTTACGAGCTCTCCGTAAAATCCTGGTAGCACAGTTTTTAACATACTGAAGCTTCTGGAGGTTTTTGCCAGGGATTCCAAAAAACAGAGAGTTGCAGTAGTCAAGCCTGGAGGAGACAAAGGCATGGACGAGTTTCTCTGCGTCAGCAAAAGTAAGAGACGGGCAAAGTTTGGAGATATTACGGAGATGATTTTCAAATGTAAGATGAGTGTCCATTCTCACACCAAGGTTAATAACAGAGGTGGAGAGGGGGATGTCTTGACCAGAGAAGGAAATAGCTGTTTTAGTTGAAGTTTGAACCTGGTGAGGGGTGTCTATCAGTATGGCCTCGGTTTTGGAGCAGTTAAATTGAAGAAAGTTCTGACTTATCCATAAGCTCATCTCCTCCAGGCAGGTAGTGAGGGCACTGAGATGATGGAGATGACAGTGGTGATGATGATCCAGTCCTGATGTACAGCTGTGTGTCATCAGCATAACAGTGAAAAGAAATATTGTAATGATTAATGATTTGACCTAAAGGAAGCATGTAAAGGGAAGGGGCCCAAGAACTGACCCTTGAGGGACACCACAGGTGACACAGACAGTCTGGGACTTGGTGTTGTCAAGGCTAACATATGCCATGTTTCCATCAAGGTTTTTAATGCACATTTTGAAGTATCGCATCAGAAAAGGTGAATGGAAACGGCATGATTCGACAAAAACTTCCTCTAATTCGCATAAAAGTTGATACGCTCACTTGAGGTGGTTCTTGTTTTTTTTTTTTCGAAAAAGAGTTAATACGCAAAAGGACAGATGGAAACACATTTGTCAAATCAGTTCTGACGTAGCGAACATTTACCTCACATGTTGATCAGCTGTTCTTGCTGTTTGTCCGAAACCGGTCCCGGTACCAGAGTGACTGCAGCTGGACCTCCCCCCGCTGTCGGCGTATTCTCAGTTATTCCCGTAACGTGAAGAGAACTGCATTTATTTCTCTATGTCTCCAGACAGCAGTAACATTGTCAGAACTACTTGATAAGACAGAATAATTACAATTTTCTGACAGTAGCAACTAGGGCTGTGTATTGGCAAGAATTTGGCGATACGATACATATCATGACAGAGGGGTCACGATACRATATATCCCTATATATTGCGATACTATAAGCAAGGCGATATATTGCGATATATTGCGATTTTTTTGTCCAAAAATTCTATTAAATAAAAACCTCTTACAGGGGAAAAAAATGAAAAACCAAAATTCATTGTCTCAGAAAATTCTAATATTACATAGACATGCTTTTGATACATTTAGCTGTGTTCTGCTTTGTATGTATTTTATTTTATTTGTTTCATATTTCTTATTTCATCCATTTTTTCAATTATTAGACTAAATTTGACAATAAATAGTTTGAAAATATATACATTTTGCAGCTTTTAGTTTTTAATATTAATTTACAATATGGTCAACCAACACTTAACAATGGCCTCTACCTCAAGAGGTAGAGTAGCCAAATGGCTGGCTCACTGCTGCCAACTAGTGGTCAGAGGCTGAACTACAACATAAAAATGAACGGCTGGCAGGAAAGTTGACATTTTAAACCTTAATAAAAATTCGATACAGAGCTTTAGAATATCGATACAGTATCGGGAAATGAAATATTACGATATTTCAGTGTATCGATATTTTCTTACACTCCTAGTAGCAACACATTCCTGATAACTTCTCTCCATTTTCCTGAGATGCGACTTTTACTTCCTGTTTACTACACAYATGCGTTTGACGTAACTGATTCACTTCAAGCCAGTTGATGGAAACATGTCTGATTCGCATTTATTCGTTTTTTCCTTTTTGCAAAATTTTTTAAAAATTGCTCAAAATTCGAATTAGAGTTGGACGGAAACACGGCTATTTTCCAGCCTATTGGAGAGGAACGATTTAAACCGGTCCAGAACAGTGTCACAGAGACCGACCTCCACTTGAAGACGGTGGAGGAGGATGCTGTGATCCACAGTGTTGAAAGCTGCAGTGAGGTCCAGAAGGAGAAGAAGGGAGGGAGAACCAGTGTCAGCAGCCATGAGGACATTGTTGGTAACTCTCAGAGATGCGGTCTCAGTACTGTGAGCCGCACGAAAGTCAGACTGGAATTTCTCATACAGTGAGTGCTGTTGTAGGTGAGCCTGCAGCTGGGCAGTGACTGCTTTTTCCAAAACCTTTGATAGAAACGGGTGGTGAGAAATAGGACGATAACTGGAAAGATTATCTGGATCCAAACYGGATTTTTTCAGAAGAGGCCTGATGATGGCAGTTTTAAGAGGCGGTGGTACATGACCAGATTGTAGAGACTTGTTCATTATTTGTGTGATTAGTGGGCATATTGCAGAGTGATTAGGTTTTATGAGAGCTGAGGGGAAAGGGATCCAGGGCACAGGTAGATGGCTTCATTTTCTTGACGATGGTCTCCACTTTACTCTGAAAGTCCTCATCAAAGCGGCTCAGGGATCCAGAATGCAGACAGGCAGATGGGAAGTTAACGTCAGGGAGGCTGAGAGCTGAGATCTGAGTTGACTTTGTTTTTGAAAAATGAAAGGAACAAGTAGCAGTTTTGAACAGAGTCCTCAGCATGAGTTTGTTTAATGGGATGAAGGAGATGATTTATTGTGGAGAAGAGCTGTGTGGAGTTTCCAGGGCAGTTGTTAATGACGTTAAGTAGTATTTGGACCGTGCTTCTTTTAGAGAGAAGGCGTAGGCTTTTTGATCATCTTTATATGCCTGCTTATGTACAAAGAGACCAGATGATTTTGCACGTCTCTCAATAGCACGGCCAGCTGCTTTCATCTTACGCAACTCACCAGAGTACCAGGGAGCTGAAAGGGAGAAAGACGCCATCGTTGATTCAAGGGGAGCGTGGAGGTCCAGAAGCTCATGGAGAGATTGGTTATAGTAATCCACAGAGTCTTTGCAGATGAATGCACAGGAAAAAAGTCCAACAAAAGATGACAACTGGAATAATCCAGACGACACGGAGGTTGACAGAGGCAACAAGGTAGCGCCACAACGATAGCAGCTAGATTAAGCTGTCCATATAAGTACTGGTTGACAAACCATTGAGCAAAGTAATTGTCTTTCTCCTGCACCATCAATTTCAATGTCTTCGCCTCCTCCATCAGGCCGATCAGCTTGTCCTGCTGTGAAGCTAGTTTAGTGAGCTCGGCTGACATATAGTTTGAGGATTTTTTAATCTCCTCCATGTTCTGCACGACTGCAGGTTCTTTTTCTCTACCAGATCCCCGTCATCCAGGCCTGATCTCGTCAGCTGCCTCCAGCCACAGCCTTCAACCACCACCAGTCCCCGCCAGAACGCCAGAGCCGGTCGTCCCCAGCTACTCTCCAGCCTTCGGCCTCGGTCACTCAATTCATTGAATGTCTCCCATGTTTGGTTGGCTCCTTCCAAAGTCTGCTTTAGCGGTTAGCTTTTATTGGAACTAGCATTTGGCATTCTTAGCCACAATCACACAAAATTTCAGCTCAACTTTTCCCAAAAAAGCTAATTTAGAGTCATTTGAAACTAGCTGCAGTGGCCATCATGAATTTTCAAATCAATTGACATCACGAAAATGTGGGCGGGGCTTAACTGAGTTTGTTYACTTTGTTTATTGGAGAATGTGGCGTCTGTGTTTCTGCTTCCTGACTGTGATTTATRGAACGTTACTGAACTCAAATGCAGATGTCAGGATGGCTGAGTGGTCTAAGATGCCAGACTCAAGGAACTTCCTTCCCTCGTTGTGTGTGGGACTTCTGGTCTCTGACTGGAGGCGTGGGTTCAAATCCCACTCCTGACAAAACTTTGATCAGCGCTGACTTTATAAGCTCATGACTTGACTCTACTACATGCTGGAGGTTGCAGCTTCCAAGCCGCCGAATTTCAGCTCATTATGTCTAAAAATAACTGAATCAGAGCCATTTGAATTGGGGCCTTAGTGGCCATCTTGGACTCTTTTATTTAATTTCAGCATTTGTTGAGCAATGCTCTCCACTACCACCACACAAAATTTCAGCTTAATATCTTTGAAATATTATTGTCAGTTACTATTGTACAGGTTATTAACTTTGTGTGTCAGAAATTGGCTGAAATACAGTAAATTTGTTTCTCAAATTAGCATTAGCCCTCAGCTTAAAATTTAAATAAGCTTTCACAGTGTCAGTGGGATTGCTCTTGACTCACGCCAAATTTCAGCTAAATGTTTCTAAAAACGGCTAATTTGTAGCTATTTAAAATTAGCTTTGGTGGCCATATTGGATTTTGTTAAAGATTGTTACTTGGCTACAGCTACACTAATTTTCAGCTTTGTTTGTAAAAATGTCATTGCAGTTAGCTTAGCAATTGGTATTTTTAGTTACAATCACACAAAATTTCTGCTCAATATTTCTTTAAAAAAAGCTGATTTAGAGCCATTTGAAACTAGCTGTGGTGGCCATTTTGAATTTTCAAATTGCGACCTGTCCAGGGTGTACCCYGCCCCTCGCACTGTGACTGCTGGACATGGGTACCAGTGACCCACGCGACCCTGAAAAGGAAGAAGCGTGTACAGAAAATGGATGGATGGATTTGTATGCCCTTAAAAACCACCTTAGCCACCCCTTATAAAAAGTCTAGCTCCGCCCCTGCTGCCAACAAAAAAATTGTGTTGACCCCTAGAAGAGAGCAGCCAAAAGAAGAACATGAGTTGTGTTTTAAGCTGTTTTGTTTTGGGGTAAACTTGTCTGATGTAGGAAACCTCAGAGGTTCTGAAGAACCTCCATCTGATCATTGTTGAGACATTCCTTCAGTTGGATTTTGATAAATAAAAGCAGATTTATCTGAGACAAACTCGGGAAAGGACTTTACCTCCGTCAGCTTGCTCCAGTTGAAGGACTTCAGCGGGTTGGAGGGTTGAGGAATGTTCTTCTTCTTCTCTGTTAGTCCTAAAGGGGCTCCTGGAGGTGGAGGGGGAGGAGGGGCTAACGGAGCCATGCCAAAGGCTACGGGGCCTCCTGGAGGAGGTGGTGGTGGAGGAGGATGAGGGGTGGAGCTGGATGAGGAAGAAGCTGCAGGACCTTGACCAGCAGAGCTCACCGGAGGTCCTCCAGGAACACCGGAGGTCTACCGGGAGGAGAACAGACTCCTCAGGTGCTTCAGTTCGAGGTGCAGGTGGATAAAAAGAGGCAGAACTTACGGAGCCCAGCTGCTGCAGACGGGAGGACAGGTCCTCCAGCTGACGCTTGGCCTGCTTGTGCTCGTTGCTCTCTCGCTCCAGCTTGTCCTTCATCTTCTGCAGCGTCTCCATCATCTCCTCCTTCTCTTTGTTCTTGGCCTCGCACTCCCGCTCTTTCTTCTCCAGGCGCTGCTGCAGGTTCTGTTGCTCTGAGAAGACGTGACGATAAAAACCTGAACCTTCAGGGTGTTTGGATCCTGAACCCATCAATGAGGACAATATTTTTAATTCATAAAACATTCAGCTCATTTATGACAGCGGTGCTACGACTTTTGGTATTTCAGCTATTTAGACTTTTTCAGCTTTTTCACTTTTTCACCCTTTTTTTTGCCATTAAAAATGAATGGAGCTGTTTCACCTCCTTAAAATCCTTCAAAATGTTTATAAATCTTCACTGCTCCTTACATCTTTTTGTTTTCCTGCTTCCTTTAACTTCCTTGTGCTAATTTTAGCTCAATTTTAATTTGTAGATTTTTAATTTTTTGACAATTTTAGCTTTTTCCCCACTTATATTTATATAATTCTGCTTTTTTTCCCAATTTTTTGTGCTTCTTTCTGCTAATTTGAGCTATTTATGCTTCTTACAATTGCTTTCTGCTATATTTGCCTATTTGCTGCAATTTTAGCTAATCTACAGTTGTTGTTAGCTTTTTATGCCAAATTTACACGCTATTTCAGCTGTGTTCTGCTTAGTTCAGCAAACTTGTTATGCTTCCTTACACTAAATTAATAATTTCCAGCTACATTTTAGCTGTTTTGGATATTTTACAACAAATTTTCATGTTTTTTACTTTAATACTGTTTTTTATTTTTATTTATTTATTTATTTATTTATTTATTTATTTACATTTTTACACCCCTTCCACCATCTGGGTGCTAATTTAAACTTGTGTCTTCTATCTTTAGCTTGGTTTTATGCTAATTTAGGCTTTTCTCTGCTATTTCAGCTATTATTCTGCTCCTTTCTGCTATCCTGCTAATTTCTACCTTTTCTGCTAATTTGAGCGTTCAGGTGCTTTCTGCGTTTCGGCTACTGTTTAGCTATTTGTTGCTAAATTTAGCTTTTTCAAGCTAATTGTACATTTATACATTTTTTCTGCAAACTTTAGCAAATGTGCTCCTTCTGCATCTTCATGCTAATTTCACCACCTTCAGCTACATTTTAGTCATTTTGATGTACATTTTTTGGCTGTTTTAGCTTTTTCACAACAAATTGTCACTGTTTGGATTTTTTTCCTTGTTTTCTAATTTGACATTTTTTACACCGTTTTCACCATATGGCTGCTAATTTCAACTTGTGTCTGATAAATTTAGCTTGTTTTACACTTACTTTAGCTTGTTTCTGCTATTTCAGCTATGATTCTGCTCCTTTCTGCCATTCTTCTGGTACGGTCTGCTTTTTTGGGTTAATTTGAGCTTTTTACACTTCTTCCAGTTGAATTCAGCTAACGTCAGTGCTTTCTGCGTTTCGGCTACTTTTCAAATGTTTAGCTGCTTGTTGCTAAATTTATCTTTTCAAGCTAATTTTACATTTTTACAGCAATTTATCACTTTTTTGTACATTTTTTCCTTGTTTTCTAATTTAATAAGAAAGAATTTCTAGTGTGCACGACTCAAATTTCCTTACAAAAAGGGGAAAAGATTAACTAGGTAAATGGGTTCTAAAGAATCATAAAAATGGGATAACAAGCACTCCAAAAAGTACCATGTTTTTAATAAGGGCAGGAAACGGGACACATTTCGGCTACATGCCGTCGACACGACAGGAAATGCAGTTTTTSTAGTTTACCTTTTCTCAGCTTGGCAGCTTCATCTTTCCACTGTTTCACCTCGTTTTCATCAACCAGCCTACAGAAAGGTAGGTTATTTTCCTCTCATCATGTTTTTAATCCTTTTTAATGCTTTTTCGTTATTATTTATAACTCTAAACTGAAAGTTCAGACTCACAAGCTCTGAAGATTTTTAACGTTGAAGTCACCCAGAGGAGCAACGTCKGGGTTGTCACCTCTGGGCGTCTGCAGAACCAGCTGCTGAACAATCTTGTCCAACAGCGTCCAGTACTGCAGCGTGCTCCTGCTCTGCTTATCTGAAATAATTTATAAAAACATCTGCGAAGGTGCTGTTTGGAAGAAGAAAAGGTGACGGAGYCGTGTCTTACAGGGCATGAGGAGGCAGTGCTGCAGCACAGACAGCAGGTGAGGGTACGACTCCGAGTGGCTCAGTTTCTTCCTCAGCAGCTCGAACATCTGGTTGGCACTTTTAGTGTCGACGTGGACCTGAAGCAGAACGTGTCGGATCATCACTGCCTGAAACACCTGCTTTATGTTGTTTAAATCTACAGTTTCTTACAGAGTCAAAGCAACTGGACAGCTGGTATTCATCATCACTGCGGAGCGTCTCAAAGAAGTCCAGATGCCTGAAAGAAGCTGAAGTTAGACGACGATTGTAAAAAGAGTTAAATGGAAACACCTGGCACACCTGTCCAGGGTGGAGTTTTCATGCTGGCGCAGTTTATCAATGATGGGTTGAATGCCCAACATTAAAAACTCGTAACGTAAATGGATCCGGAATTCCAGACTTTTCTGAAAGCAGAATCACAAAAAACACAGAAAATCAAATTGAAAAATTAGATTCTTCAATCTATTTTAATTGTACTGTGATGTTAAATGTTTTAAGGAGCTCTAAAAGTTAATGAATGATAAATAAAGCGATCACCTCTCCTGCTCCCTGGCTGAGTAAAGCGTTGATGAAGGACATGATGGCTGTTTTCAAACTGACTTCATCTCTGTAGCGGCCGGTGGATCGGTCCAAATCTGTCACCAGGTTCTGAACACAGAACACAAAAGGTTTGAAGTCATGTTCAGGGATCATTAAAAACCAAACTTTTACTCTGAAAATTAGGCACATCCTGTCAGCTGATGTCACCTGTGCTTTACAACATCAGGTAGCAGTAAAGTTAGATTTAATGTTCTCTGTGTAAACTGAAGCTGTACTTCTGAAACTTTACTGAGACGTTGTTCAAATGATTTTAAGATGCTGATTAAATAATCCTGAAACATTTTGAAAAGTACCTGAAATATTACTGACAAAATACCCCAAATTATTCCTGAAAAGTACCTGAAATATTACCACAGGTTACTCTTGTAAGAATTACTGATTTTTAATTTTGCTAAAATACCAAAACAAAAATAGCTAAAGTATTATTCTGAAAAGTAATTCAAACCTTCCTGAAAAGTAGCTGAAATGTTGCTGAAATGTTCTTGAAATACTTAAAAAATGTTCCTGAGACATTGTTGAAAAATTTATAAAGTAATCATCAAATAATGTTCAATCATGCAGTAAAGCAGCTGAAATGTTGCTGAAATATTTTTAAAATGTTCCTGAAGTGTAGGTAAGGTTTTGTGAAAATGATGCTAAAATGTACTTGAAATGTTCATGAACAGTAAAATATTGCTGATCTGTTCCTGACCAATARCTAAAATTTTGCTGAAATGTTCATGACCAGTAGCTCAATTATTGCTGATATATTCATGACCACGTGACCAGTAGCTAAAATATTTCTCARATGTTCCTGACCAGTAAATAAAATATTACTGAATGTCCATGAACTGTAGTTAAAATATTGCTGAAATATTTATGATCAGTAACTAAAACATTGCTGAAATGTTCCTGACATGTTAAAGTGCTTTTGAACTTTTCTGTAAAAGAACCTAAAACTTTGTGGAAATGTTTCTGATATTCTGTTGAACTACTGCTAAAAGGTTCCTGAAGTTTCCTTGAAAATTTTCAGGGTTTAACCATTTCTGTGTGTTTTTATCTGTTTCATTCCACTCCCTGACACACCTGTTTCCTGTTTCCATTCAGCACACCTGATTTGTTTCTCGTTCTGTCTGTCAGGAGGTTTTTCAGTCCAGATTCTCTGATCCCCTGTGGTTTAGTTTAGTGAAACTCCGGCTGCTTTTTAACTTTTGTTTTAGCTGCCTGCACCTGTTCTCCATCTGTTTTTTCCTCGTCAGGTTGGCTTGACTTTAGATTGTTTAAATTCTGAGGTTAAATTCCTTCCTGATGAGCTCAAACCTGAACTTCAGCTGAAGGAACTGCGCTTTGCTGCTGCTGCGTATTATAAATTCATTCACAGCTCAGGGAAGCTGGACGGACCTGGAACCGAGTTCTCTCTGAGGCGAACGTYTGGTAGTGCAGCATCGCCTCCAGAACCTTCTTATGGCCTCCTGGAACCAAACAGACGGCTCCGAGGATCTCACAGACCGCCACCTGAGGACAGAGGGAGATTTTTATTAAAAACAACAGCAAGTAAATAATCAAATGCTCAGGACCACCAATGAGAAGGTCCAGTTTGACTTCAGAAAATATATATTTTTCAGAGATCGTTTAGTCTGAAGGTTGATTTAAAAACAGGCTGTTATCAAGAGAATAAACTAAAACTAAAACAATTCAAGTTAAATCAAACATTCTTTAAATTCCACACGGATCCATTTCTCCAGGACTGAAAGGTTCTGATTCCACAGATTTTAAAACAAGTCGCTGCTTTTATTTTTTTTAAATTAATTACATTTGTTAAAAATGTTTTCTATTGTTTTTTTGAATAAACTGAGTCAAAATTGTTCTGATTAATTTTATAAAATAAAAAATAACAGATTTGTTTACAATAAACTGAGTTTTCCCTACAAATTCGACACAAAACCTTCCAGGAATGTGTTTTTGGCTCACCGACCAGAAAATCGTGAGTGTTTGGTTGTTTGTGGGCGGAGTCAGTCCTGTGACAGGTAGAGCAGGAAGTTCTTCACCTGAAGACACCTGTGCAGGTACTTCCTGCTCTGACGCTGCTTCCATTCATCCTAACAAGCTTCTGAAACCACTGAGAGCTACGTAGCTGAAACCAAAAAACTAACCAATGCAAAATGCTAATAGATAGAAATAGCAAAACATTAGCTATAATTAGCAATTACTAGCTTACATAACACAGGGCTAGCTAAAAGTAGCAGAATGATAGCTAGAAACTAAAAACAGTACAAGCCAAACATAACAAAAAAGTAGCTAAAAGCTAAAGATAGCAAAATTTAGCTTAATCTATTAAAATGCTAGCTAAAATAGCAAACAGTTAGCTACAAATTAAAAACAGTAAGGGTTACAAAAAGTAGCAGAAGGCAAAACAAAAGTTAAAAATGCAGGTAGCTAAAAGTAGCAAAACACAGCCTAAAACCAGAAAAGCGTAACTGAAATGATCAGAAGGTTGTCAAAAGGTTTAAAATAACAAATCTAGATTAAAAACTGAACATAACAAAAAGCTAACTAAAATCTCAAGTGAATGACAGCTAAAAGTAACTAAGGTTAAAAGTAGCAGAGGCAAGCTAAATGCTAAAAATAGCAAAGCGCTAACTAAATGTATCAAAAGGCTAGCAAAAGACTTAAAGTAACAAATCTAGTATAAAACAAATATTACAAAATGCTAGCTTAACTCTCAAATTGTTGAATGATAGCTGTAAATAGCTGAAGCTAGCTGAGAGTTAGCAGTAGCATTGATAGTTTGCTAACATAGATTTTCATGTATTTGARGGGATTTGAAGAGATCTTAATGAAACTCTAGGAGTAAAATATTTATAAATAAATAAAGTCATATATTTTAAAAAAGAAACAAAACTTAAAGCAACCATCTGCTGAATGAGCTGAATGTTTTGGTTTATGAACAGCTAAAGTAGCATAAATTGTGCTTCTCAATAAACTTGTAGTAAACGTTTGAGGAGCAGCTCGGACACTCGGGTTAAGGACCAGTTTTAGTTCGTTTGGGTCGAAAGGTTTCGGCTCTTCACCTTGGTTTTGATGTTTTCGGCTGCGAGACTCTGTGCGATGATGTTGATGCTCTCGGGGTGCCCCAGGACGTGAGCTCTGCCCTGAGAGCTGTTCATCAGGGCCTTGAGGCAGCCGATCAGAGACGTGTGGACCCGAGACTCGGACGTCTCGTAGTCCATGGACTTCAGGAAGTTCAGGATGCAGGAGAGGCCGTCCATTTCGATGAACCGGGTCACGAAGCTGCAGGAGAGAAGAGGCGGCAGGCAGGTGAGCGATCTGAGGTTCAGGTGAGCCATCGCCTGCTGGACTGAGGACACGCACCTGATTGGCTGAGTCCGGAGTGCTGTTTTCAGACCATCTACAACCTTCTGGTTTTCTTCTTCTAATGGCTCCAGATTCTTCCTCTGAGGAGATCAAAGTTGGTCCCAAACAGAAACAGAAWAACACCTTTCATTGTTTTTATTTGATTCATTAAAAATTTTTTTGACTCACAGCAGCCATGAAGTTGATCTTATCAATGTAAAACTGAGGCATCGTGATTCTGTCGTTGTCATCTGGTCCCTGAAACACAAACAAAGAAACTTAAAGTGTATCTTACAACCCCTGTGAAAAGATAACTCCGCCCCAAGGTGAAATTTGAAAAATGCATCAAAGTGGGGAGGGGAGGGGTGTGTGGGTAGGGGAGGGGAGGTTAGAGAGCGGAGGTGTGGCCAGTACGAGAGAACAGCTAGCATTAGCATAATTGATGCTACATGGAGAGTGACCACAGTATCGCAGATAGTCACATCTCTAAACGTCTGAGGTGGAGGATTTTCACCCCACACCAGCCTCGGACAGAGGAGGAGGAGTGCTCAGACAGCCTGACAGAAAAAAATAAAAGCAGAGAAATTAGAGAAATTATATTTTAAATTGGAGCTAAATCCTAATTATCAAAGCTAAAATTTATCAAAAGGCTAAACGGTAAAATTAACAAAATGCTAAATCTAAATGTATCAAAAGGCTAGTTTAGAGCTAACTGTGGAAAAGGCTGGTTAAAAGTGGCAAAAGGCTAAAGCTAAAGTAGCAAAAAGTTAGTTGAAATGATTACAAGACCATCTCGAGCATAACAACTGCAAAAGACTAGCTAAAAGAGACAAAATGCTAAAGCTAAAGTAGCAATAAGATAGGTGAAACGATTACAAGACTATCTTGAGCATAACAACAGCAAAAGACTAGCTAAAATAGACAAAAGGCTAAAGCTAAAGTAGCAAAAAGTTACTTGAAATTATTACAAGACTATCTAGAGCATAACAACAGCAAAATACTAGCTAAAAGAGACAAAAGGCCAAAGCCAAAGTAGCAAAAAGATAGATGAAATGATTACAAGACTATCTAGAGCATAACAACAGCAAAATACTAGCTAAAAGAGACAAAAGGCTAAAGCTAAAGTAGCAAAAAAGTTAGTTGAAATGATTATGAGACTACCTAGAGGGTAACAATAGCAAAATACTGGCTAAAAGTGACAAAAGGCTAAAGCTAAATTAGCAAAAAGATAGATGAAATGATTACAAAACTATCTAGAGCATAACAACAGTATAGACTAGCTAAAAGAGACAAAAGGCTAAAGCTAAAGCAGCAAAAAAGTTAGTAGAAAAATTGTTACAAGATTATCCAGAGGGTAAATACTGGCTAAAAGTTAAAAGTAAGAAAACAATAGTGAAAAGTAGCATCAGAAGACAAGAACAGGAGATAAATCTTCCATTGTGGTGGGTTAGTTGTGCAGTACAGTTCTTTTATTTTATGGGGATTTTTTTAAAGTAAAACTTCAGACAGTTAATGCTAAATATCCGTCGTTACGCCGATGATACTCKGGTGTATTTATCTGTAGCTTTATGAACCCAGTCATTCAGTCCTTCCATTAAACATTTGTATCTTAAAGACATAAAACCCTGGATGTTCTGGTTTTTGGACCTTATTTTTTGACTCAAATAGGTTCTTTAACTTTCACATCTGCAAACTCAACAAAATCACTAAAACTTTCTTGTCCCAGAGCGATGCAGAAAAACTGGTCGGTGTGTTGACCTTTTCTAGGCTAGACTAATTAAAATTCTTTCTGATCCAAACGAAAAGTGAAAATGTTGATGTGTTTATTAAGAACGACACATTTAAAGTGATGAAGAGTTGTTGTTGCTCCGTTCATCAGGGCTCGCTGCACCACATGAAAGAGCTGATGACCACTGAGCTACTGGTGCTTGTTGTCTGTTAGAGTGAAGAGTCACCTGTTTCCTGTACAACAGGTGTGTTAGTGTTAATAACAGGTGTCTCACCATCTTCTTACTGCAGTAAATCTGCCACTTCTTCTCYGCTGGGAGAGCAAACATGTCCGCTCTGTGCTGCTCTGACAGCTCCAGCTCATCCTGAAACACAAACAGGAGGAGGAGTTTCTGACAGTTCCAG
>NW_013952487.1:459306-461372 GCF_001266775.1 Austrofundulus limnaeus | reverse complement strand
ATTTATTTATTTATTTGCAGTTTTTACACACTGATCAGTTTGTTGTATGAAAGCTTCACAGGTTTCAGATTGTTATTTCTTCCACACGTTTTTCGTCATCTTCCTCGTTTCACAAATTTTGTGAATTTATTCAAGTTAGCTTTTCTAAGTTAAATACAATTTTTTGTAAATTTTACAACTTTTTTCAGTTAAGTTCAACAAACTTGTGCTCCTTTTGATTCCTTATGCTAATTAAATAATTTTCAGTTTTTTTAGCTGCTTTACTGAACTTTTTGGCTGTTTTWGCTATTTTCCTGAAAAACGTCATTTTTTTGTACTTTAACACAGTTTTTTCTGCTAATTTTCATTTTTTTGCAAGTTTTTCTCTATTTGTGTAATAATTTCAAATTATGGCTGCTACTTTACCTGATTTTGTGGTAATTTTAGCCTATTGTTTGGCTGTTTTAGCTATAGTTCTGCTTATTTTTACTATTCTGCTTTTTTCTACACTTTTTGATTTTGTGCTAGTTTGTGCTATTTATGCTTCTTACCGATGTCTTCTGCTATATTTGCTGCAAGTTTAGCTACTAAATACAGCTAAATGCACATTTTTATGTAGCAATTACAGCTTTGTTCTGCTATGTTTCAGCAAACTTGTCCTCCTTATGCTTCCTTCAGCTAATTACATAATTTACATAATTTTACTTTAGCTGTTTTACTGAAAATTTTGGCAGTTTTAGCTAATTTAATAAAAACTGTCACTTTTTTGTTGTTTTCTGCTTTTTAAAAATTTTTACAGCACTTTCACTATCTAGGTGCTAATTTCAACTTTTTAGCTTATTTTATGCTAATTTTAGCATTTTCTGCCTTTTCAGCTATTATTTTGCTTCCTTTTGCTATTCTTCTGCTTTTTTACTTCTTTTGCTACTTATGCTTCTTACAGATGTTTTCAGCAATTTTCAGCTATTTTAGCTCTTAGCTTTTAGCTGTTTTCTGTTGTTTTCAACTAGATTTGTGCTCCTTTTACTGTTTTTCTGGAAAGTTTAGTTTTTTTTTTCTTTGCTTCTTTCAGCTTTTCAAAGTGAGCTCACATTAACATTTTTGCTATTAAATATTTTCAGCTCATTTTCAGCAGCTTTCAGCTTAAGTTTTCAGCACGAAGCATTCACACAGCAGGAAATACAATTTCTCTAGTTTAGACTTGGATTAAATAAAGTTTAGATTATGCAGATTAGGACTGATTATGAACAGTTTTTATTTGTCGTTTGATCATTTTAAGGAAATTAAATGAGCAGATCTTGTTGGTAAAAGCATAAAAAAATACTGTATATATTCAGTTTAAAAGCAGAGTTTTTGACCTGAAGCCGCAGACAAACTTTAAACAAACACAAAACGATGAACATGGAGGGTGACTGACCTCAGACTGAGAACCAGAGCAGAGCTTTTGTTTTAAACTGTCTTCAGTTTCACCTTCGATGTGTTTCTGACAGGTTTATCACACCTGAGTTACAGATCATCATCCCAGAATGGTTTTTAATTCATAACATATATATTTCATCAAACTAAATGAAATATATTTCTGCAACATTGATAAAATCTGTTTTATTGTGAAACTGCAGCTCCAGAAACCAGTAAAACCTGAAGTTTGGAGCCAAATTCATTTCTGAACCATCAGGTGTCGACGTTTCACGACACACTTTAGATAAAAATGGTGTCGATGGTGAAAATAGTTTCTTACCTGTCGGATCCTCTCCTAAAGGAAACAGTTTGAAGTCCTTTTCCAGCTGTGACTGGTCAGATCCTTAAAGTCCAACATGCTGACAAACTTCGATTCTTCTCTTTACATGATTCAAACCATCAAACTGAATAAATAAAATAAAAAATAGAAAAAATAAAGCTCTGTTTCCTTCACAGGTGCACGGACTCACCTGGGTGCTCAGGATCTGATTCACGTCGTTCACCCAGTTTCACAGAAACCTGCTGGACTCCAACAAACACAGAGCGCCTGTTTGTGTGTCTCTGAAGTAACAGCGACACTGTGTGTGTGTGTGTGTGTGTGTGTGTGTGTGTGTGTGTGTGTGTGTGTG